>NC_091996.1:85695676-85710676 GCF_044704955.1 Pristiophorus japonicus | reverse complement strand
TAACTCGCACCGAGTCCCGTTTACCCATCACCCCCTGTGCTCGCTGCCCCGTGTCCAAACTAGCACCGAGTCCCACTCACCCATCACCCCCTGTGCTCGCTGCCCCGTGTCCTAACTCGCACCGAGTCCCGCTCACCCATCACCCCCTGTGCTCGCTGCCCCGTGTCCTAACTCGCACCGAGTCCCGTTCACTCATCACCCCCTGAGCTCACTGCCCCCCGTGTCCTAACTCGCACCGAGTCCCGCTCACCCATCACCCCCTGTGCTCGCTGACCTACGTTGGCTCCCGGTTAAGCAACACCTCGATTTCAAAATTCTCGTTTATAAATCCCTCCATAGCCCTCGCCCCCTTCCTATCTCTGTAATCTCCTCCAGCCCCACAATCCCCCGAGATGTCTGCGCTCCTCTAATTCTGCCCTCTTGAGCATCCCTGATTATAATCGCTCACACCATCGGTGGCCGTGCCTTCTGTTGCCTGGGCCCCAAGCTCTGGAACTCCCTCCCTAAACCTCTCCGCCTCTCTTTCCTCCTTCAAGACGCTCCTTAAAACCTCCCTCTGTGACCCAGCTTTTGGTCACCTGCCCTAATTTCTACTTGTGCGGCTCGGTGTCAAATTGTTTATCTCATAATACTCCTGTGAAGCACCTTGGGACGTTTCACTGTTAGAGGCGCTATATAAATGCAGTTGTTGTTGTAGATACTTGCTGGCCGAACTCTTTGCAAGTACCCCAGCTTCTACCCAACACAGTAACCTTGCAAAGGAGCAGACGGCTGGATATACGTATTGGGAGGGGCGGGGGTTGAGGGTTATATAGGGGGTTTGTGGCAAAGGAATTCGAGTGGATTTGCTTTTTATTTCAAACCCTCCCCCCTGGCCAGCCCACACTCCCCTCAAGGTGCTGGTGTCGGGCTACACTGGAACTGGGAACTGCCAGCACCACATGGGAAAATGTGAGGTCATCCACTTTGGCAGAAATAATAGAAATGCAAATTATAATTTAAATGGAGAAAAATTGCAAAATGCTGCAGTACAGCGGGACCTGGGGGTTACTTGTGCATGAAACACAAAAAGTTAGTATGCAGGTACAGCAAGTGATCAGGAAGGCCAATGGAATGTTGGCCTTTATTGCAAAGGGGGATAGAGTATAAAAGCAGAGAAGTCCTGCTACAACTGTACAGGGTATTGGTGAGGCCACACCTGGAGTACTGCGTGCAGTTTTGGTCTCCGTATTTAAGGAAGGATATACTTGTATTGAAGGTAGTTCAGAGAAGGTTCACTCGGTTGATTCCGGAGATGAGGGGGGTTGACTTCTGAGGAAAGGTTGAGCAGGTTGGGCCTATGCCCATTGGAGTTCAGAAGAATGAGAGGTGATCTTATTGAAACGTGTAAAATAACGAGGGGGCTCGACAAGGTGGATGCAGAGAGGATGTTTCCACTGATGGGGGAATCTAGAACTAGGGGGCATAGTCTCAGAATAAGGGGCCGCCCATTTAAAACTGAGATGAGGAGGAATTTCTTCTCTCTGAGGGTTGTAAATCTGTGGAATTCTCTGCCCCAGAGAGCTGTGGAGGCTGGGTCATTGAATATATTTAAGGTGGAGATAGACAGATATTTGAGCGATAAGGGAGTGAAGGGTTATGGGGAGCGGGCAGGGAAGTGGAGCCGAGTCCATGATCGGATCAGCCACGATCGTATTGAATGGCGGAGCAGGCTCGAGGGGCCGAATGGCCGACTCCTGCTCCTATTTCTTGTGTTCGCCCGAGCGGCCCTGGTTAACGCGGGCCTCCTCGTTGGCGTGTTCGACGCTGCAGGAAGTGGTCCGTCGCCCTGGGTGAGTGAGGGGGCGGCAGGAGTGGGGGCGTGCGGAGCAGAGCGGGCTATTGCTGAAGGAGCGATGAGATCCAATCTGCACCTCTTTTGTCCCTCAGACTGTGCAATCATTCGTCCAAACACTCCGCCCGATAGCAAACACAGGGCAGTCAAACACACGCACTGTATACAAAGAGATAAGAGTTTTTATAGTTATGTCTCCGGGTAAGATTAGCTGTGATTAGCTGCACTTTAGTCAGCCGAGTATTAAAACCAGCTGATTGGGGACGGAAATGCGCGCTGAGAGTCCCTAATTACATCAGTCATAAAATTGTAAAGCCGTTTGGCCCACCAAGCCTGCGTCGGTTCTTCCGGAGAGCGATCCCATTCATCCCTCTCCCCCACCCTTTCCCCGTACTGAAACGTATAAAATTCTCAAGGGGCTTGACGGGTAGATGCAGAGGGGATGTTTCCCCTCGTGGGGGAATCTAGAACTAGGGGGGTGTGGGGGGCTTAGATTCAGAATAAGGGGCCGCCCATTTTAAGACGGAAATGAGAAGGAATTTCTTCTCGTGGATCTGTGGAATTCTCTGCCCCGGAGAGCTGTGGAGGCTGGGTCATTGACTATATTTAAGGCGGAGATAGGCAGATGTTTGAGCGATAAGGGAGTGAAGGGTTATGGGGAGCGGGCAGGGAACTGGAGTTGAGTCCATGATCGGATCAGCCATGATCGTATTAAATGGCGGAGCAGGCTCGAGGGGCCGAATGGCCGACTCCTGCTCCTATTTCTTATGTTCTTGTACCCCTGCAATTTTTTTCTGCTTCAAGTAATTATGCCCCAGGAGTGAATGGGAAGGAGTTTAGCCCATTGTCAGCCGTGGCTCAGTGGGCAGCACTCTCTCGCCTCTTGGGTTCGAGTCCCACTCCAGGGGCTTGAGCACAAAATCTAGGCCAACACTCCCAGTGCGGTGCTGAGGGAGCGTCACACTGTCGGAGGGGCAGTACTGAGGGAGCGCGCACTGTCGGAGAGGCAGTGCTGAGGGAGTGCCGCACTGTCGGAGGGGCAGTACTGAGGGAGCGCCGCACTGTCGGAGGGGCAGTGCTGAGGGAGCGCCGCACTGTCGGAGAGGCAGTACTGAGGGAGTGCCGCAGTGTTGGAAGGGCAGTACTGAGGAAGCGCGCACTGTCGGAGGGGCGGTGCTGAGGGAGTGCCGCAGTGTTGGAAGGGCAGTACTGAGGAAGCGCGCACTGTCGGAGAGGCAGTACTGAGGGAGCGCCGCACTGTCGGAGAGGCAGTGCTGAGGGAGTGCCGCAGTGTTGGAAGGGCAGTACTGAGGAAGCGCGCACTGTCGGAGAGGCAGTGCTGAGGGAGCGCCGCACTGTCGGAGAGGCAGTGCTGAGGGAGTGCTGCACTGTCGGAGAGGCAGTGCTGAGGGAGTGCTGCACTGTCGGAGAGGCAGTGCTGAGGGAGCGCCGCACTGTCGGAGGGGCAGTACTGAGGGAGCGCCGCACTGTCGGAGGTGCCATCTTTCAGATGAGACGTTAAACCGAGGCCCCGTCTGCTCTCTCAGGTGGATGTAAAAGATCCCACGGCCACTATTTTGAAGAAGAGCAGGGGAGTTGTCCCCGGTGTCCTGGGGCCAATATTTATCCCTCAATCAACATCACAAAAAAACATTATCTGGGTGATTATCACCTTGAGGTTTGTGGGAGCTTGCTGTGCGCAAGTTGGCTGCTGCATTTCCCACATTACAACAGTGACCACACTCCCAAAAAGTGCTTCATGGACTGTAATGCGCCATGAGGTCATGAAAGGCGTGATATAAATGCAAGTCTTTCTTTGTCACTTTAACTTTGGTAAACCGGGCTTGTTCTCCCCGGAAGAGGAAAGGGTGAGAAGTGGGATTAACGCAGTCGTTCAGATTGTAAAGAGACACGATAATGTCGCCCAGGACAAGCTGATGCACTTTGTCCAGATCAGTCTAACCAGAGGACGTGGCCTACGCTGACAGAATAGTTACAGCACACAGAAGGAGGCCATTTGACCCGTCGAGCCCCTGCCGGCTCTCTGCTAGTCCGCCCCCCACAACCTGAACCCTTTCCCCGTAGCCCTGCAGGTTACGACACTTCAGGCGCACATCCAAGTACTTTTTAAATGTGGTGAGGATTTCTGCCTCTACCACCCTTTCAGGCAGTGAGTTCCAGACCCCCAGCACCCTCTGGGTGAAGACATTTCCCCTCAAATCCCCTCTAAACCTCCCCCACAATTACTTTAAATCTATGCCCCCTGGTTGTTGACCCCTCTGCTGAGGGAAACAGGTCCATCCTATCCACTCGATCCAGGCCCCTCATCATTTTATACACCTCAATCAGGTCTCCCCTCAGCCTCCTCTGTTCCAAAGAAAACAACCCCAGCCTTTCCAATCTTTCCTCATCGCTAAAACTCTCCAGTCCCGGCAACCTCCTGGTAAATCTCCACTGCACCCTCTCCGGTGCGATCACATCCTTCCTGTAATTTGAAAGCCACGATTGAGTCTGCCTCCGTCACCCCCTCAGGCAGCGCATTCCAGATCCTAACCACTCGCCGCGTAATAATGTTTTCCCTCCCTGTTGCCTCTGGTTCTTCTGCCAATCGCCTTAAATCTTGTGCCCTCTGGTTCCCGACCCTTCCACCAATGGGAACAGTTTCTCTCTCGGTCTACTCTGCCCAGACCCCTCATGGTTTTGAACACCTCGATCAAATCTCCTCTCGACCTTCTCTGCTCCGAGGTGAACAACCCCAGCTTCTCCAGTCTATCCCCGTCACTGGAGTCCCTCATCCCTGGAGCCATTTGCTCGAAGGCCTAGGGGGCGGGGGGGCTGGGTAAATTCAAAATGGACCTTTGGAAACCCGGGAGTCCTGGCCTCTACATTCCTTCCCCCAACCCTCCCTGTAACTATTGGGCCCGTTATTTCAGCGATCGAGTGGTCACTCTACGGAACGGTCTCCCGAAGGGGAAGCAGTTAGCGCTGATTTACTCGGAGGCAAATTACCTCAAGATTTCTTTCGGGGGGGAATAATCGCGTTTCGGGATGCCGTGCGGCGGTAGCGCGAGATGTAACGCGGTGGGTGTGGCCTGCTTGGGAGGCACTGCCGACCTTCGACCTTCGACCCCCTGGGTTCCCACAGCTCTCCGCCATTTAGGAGACTTTTCCTCGCCCCACCCCCCCCCCCCCCCCCGCAATCCCTGGGTCTGTTGTAAAAGGAATGAAAGAATATGGGGGGGTGGGGCCAAAGTTGCCCGTTTCGATAAGAGGCGTCCAGGGGTTGGTACGGACTCACCGCTCGGTCGGAGCAGAGGGGCGGCCATTTTGTAACTTGGCGCTCTGTTTTTGGAGCAGTGCACGGGACCGCACCGGCCATCTTCCCCCCCCCCCCCCCCCGTGGGGCGCGCGGTGACCCGACCGCCCCCCTCCCCCCCCCCCGTGGGGCGCGCGGTGACCCGACCGCCCCCCTCCCCCCCCCCGTGGGGCGCGCGGTGACCCGACCGCCCCCCCCCCCCCCACCGCCCCGCCCCTCCCCGACAGCGTTTCCCCGGCGGGGAGCGGTGCGTGGCTGGGCGGACACGTCCATCCTGAACGGGGGGAGGGCGTCCTGCCGTGGCCGCCATTTTATCGTAATGGTCGGCCGACTGCCACTCGGCCCCGACAAATGGTGGAGGGACGGGCTGACGCGTCTGCGCGGTGCGCTGATGACTCGGGGCGGCGCCCGCTCCTGCCCGCCCCCACCCCCGCCTCACCGATGCCCCCACATCTGCCCGCTCCCCAAAAAACCCCCCCCCCAAAGAGCGGGATTCTCCCGGATTGTCCGCCCCGTGCATTGGGGCAGACTGAACACTTAATCAAATGGAAGCTGCCACACGTTTGGGGCGGGGTAATTTAGGCCCCTTGCATTTATATAGCGCCTTTCATGACCACTGGACGTCCCAAAATGCTTTACAGCCAATGAAGTACTTTTTTGGAGCGTAGTCACTGTTGTAATGTGGGAAATGCCAATTTGCGCACAGCAAGCTCCCACACACAGCAATGTGATAATGATCCAGATAATCTGTTTTTTTGTTATGTTGATTGAGGGATAAATATTGGCCCCAGGACACCGGGGAGAACTCCCCTGCTCTTCTTTGCAATAGTGGCCATGGGATCTTTTACGTCCAGCTGAGAGAGCAGACGGGGCCTCGGTTTAACGTCTCATCTGAAAGGCGGCATCTCCGACAGTGCGGCGCTCCCTCAGCACTGCCCCTCCGACAGTGCGGCGCTCCCTCAGCACTGCCCCTCCGACAGTGCGGCGCTCCCTCAGCACGGCCCCTCCGACAGTGCGGCGCTCCCTCAGCACTGCCCCTCCGACAGTGCGGCGCTCCCTCAGCACTGCCCCTCCGACAGTGCGGCGCTCCCTCAGCACTGCCCCTCCGACAGTGCGGCGCTCCCTCAGCACTGCCCCTCCGACAGTGCGGCGCTCCCTCAGCACTGCCCCTCCGACAGTGCGGCGCTCCCTCAGTACTGCCCCTCCGACAGTGCGGCGCTCCCTCAGCACTGCCCCTCCGACAGTGCGGCGCTCCCTCAGCACTGCACTGGGAGTGTCAGCCTGGATTTTTGTGCTCAAGTCCCTGGAGTGGAACTTGAACCCACGACCTCCTGACTCAGAGGCGAGTGTACTACTCACTGAGCCACAACTGATACTATTGTAGACTTATTGATCGAGGTTGATTGCTGTGATCAGTCAACAATTCCATTATCAATGTATCATGTGACTGGTGGATGGAGAAGGACATGGACCTTGGTCCCCTGTTGTCTTGTAATTCCCGAGTTCCTTTAAGGCGCTCGGGATGTCCCAGAGTGCTTCACAGCCAGTGAATTTTGTTTGAAGAGCAGACACTGTTGTTATGTAGGGGATTGTGGCAGTCTGTTTGTGCACAGCAAGCTCCCACAAGCAGCATTGAGACAAATGAGGAGATTATCTGTTTTTGGTGTTGGTGGCATTAGGAATGAATGGGAAGGGGTTTGGGTCCATTGGGATTGTGTACAGTGGGAATGAATAGGAAGGGGTTTAGTCCATTGGGATTGTGTACAATGCGAGTGAATGGGAAGGAGTTTAGTCCATTGGGATTGTGTACAATGGGAGTGAATGGGAAGGGGTTTGGGTCCATTGGGATTGTGTACAGTGGGAATGAATGGGAAGGGGTTTAGTCCATTGGGATTGTGTACAATGCGAGTGAATGGGAAGGAGTTTAGTCCATTGGGATTGTGTACAATGGGAGAGAATGGGAATGGGTTTAGTCCATTGGGATTGTGTACAATGGGAGTGAATGGGAAGAGGTTTGGGTCCATTGGGATTGTGTACAATGGGAGTGAATGGGAAGAGGTTTGGGTCCATTGGGATTGTGTACAATGGGAGTGAATGGGAAGGGGTTTAGTCCATTGGGATTGTGTACAATGGGAGTGAATGGGAAGGGGTTTGGGTCCATTGGGATTGTGTACAATGGGAGTGAATGGGAAGGGGTTTGGGTCCATTGGGATTGTGTACAATGCGAGTGAATGGGAAGGAGTTTAGTCCATTGGGATTGTGTACAATGGGAGAGAATGGGAATGGGTTTAGTCCATTGGGATTGTGTACAATGGGAGTGAATGGGAAGAGGTTTGGGTCCATTGGGATTGTGTACAATGGGAGTGAATGGGAAGAGGTTTGGGTCCATTGGGATTGTGTACAATGGGAGTGAATGGGAAGGGGTTTAGTCCATTGGGATTGTGTACAATGGGAGTGAATGGGAAGGGGTTTGGGTCCATTGGGATTGTGTACAATGGGAGTGAATGGGAAGGGGTTTGGTCCATTGGGATTCTGTACAATGGGAGTGAATGGGAAGGGGTTTGGTCCATTGGCATTGTGTACAATGGGAGAGAATGGGAAGGGGTTTGGGTCCATTGGGATTGTGTACAATGGGAGTGAAAGGGTTTGGGTCCATTGGGATTGCGTACAATGGGAGTGAATGGGAAGGAGTTTGGGTCATTTGGGATTGTGTGCAAAGGGAGTGAATTTAGAAGAAATGACTCAGAGATTTAGATAACTATGGAGAGAGCAAAAGTGAGACTGACAGGACAGAGGGTATATAAGAATAATGAACATAAATCTGAAAACAAGCATGTAGAAAGGCAGAGTGAGAGAGAGAACGAGAGAGACACAGGGCCGAGAGAGAGAGAGAGAGAGAGAGAGAGAGAGCGACCGAGGGAGAGAGAAAGAGAGGGAGAGACAGACATGGAGGGAGAGAGACGGGGAGGGAGAGAGAAGCAGACCGGATCAGAGAGTGCTGGGGAGCAAAAGCCAGGCAGAGGAAAAGAGAGTCACACGGAGGGAGCGAGCGAGAGAGAGTGAGAGCAAGAGGGAAGGAGAAAGGTAAAGGCTATGAGAAAGGAAGAGAGCAACCGTGGGAGCAAGAGGTTAGAGACAAGCGAGGGATCAGTATGGACATGAAGGTGGATGATTGTCAAGAGGGACACGCACAGACATGCTGACGATTGCACAGACACGAACTCTCGGCAAAGCAGGAAGGCACGGCCCACGTTACACAATCGGCCAAATACAACTGATAAATTAGTCACCAGTTGGAAGGACAGAGATATCTTCACCTTAGTTAGCTGCAGATGGGTATCTTCAGACAAGGGGCATTCTTAAAGGGGCAAGCGCGTTTGAAATATTGCCCACTCCTGCCTCACCCGAGCCCACGTTAATGTGCTTGAGGCACTAGCGGCTGCCCCGTGGCATTGCTCGAAGGGTATGCTGTCGGACAAGGATTTCCGTGTGTCCCCTTTAAGGCTATACCGCGTCACTATTGTGTGTTGTTGGGTCAGTTGGAAGGTAATTAGGTGTTTGAGGCTCAGACTGACTGGCGCGTCAGCCGTGGCTCAGTGGGCAGCACACTCGCCTCTGAGTCAGAAGTTTGTGGGTTCAAGTCCCACTCCAGGGACATGAGCACATAAATCCAGGCCGACACTCCCAGTGCAGTGCTGAGGGAGCGCCACACTGTCGGAGGGGCAATGCTGAGGAAGAGCCTCACTGTCGGAGGGGCAGTGCTGAGGGAGCGCCGCACTGTCGGAGGGGCAGTGCTGAGGGAGCGCCGCACTGTCGGAGGGGCAGTGCTGAGGGAGTGCCGCACTGTCGGAGGGGCAGTGCTGAGGGAGAGCCGCACTGTCGGAGGGGCAGTGCTGAGGGAGCGCCGCACTGTCGGAGGGGCAGTGCTGAGGGAGCGCCGCACTGTCGGAGGGGCAGTGCTGAGGGAGCGCCGCACTGTCGGAGGGGCAGTGCTGAGGGAGCGCCGCACTGTCGGAGGGGCAGTGCTGAGGGAGCGCCACACTGTCGGAGGAGCAGTGCTGAGGGAGCGCCACACTGTTGGAGGGGCAGTCTTTCGGATGAGACGTTAAACCGAGGCCCCGTCTGCCCTCTCAGGTGGATGTAAAAGATCCCACGGCCACTATTTCGAAGAAGAGCAGGGGGAGTTCTCCCCGGTGTCCTGGGCCCAATATTTATCCCTCAATCAACAAAACAAAAACAGAATATCTGGGTGATTATAACATCGCTGTTTGTGGGAGCTTGCTGTGTGCAAATTGGCGTTTCCCACATTACAACAGTGGCTACTCTCCAAAAGTACTTCATTGGCTGGAAAGCACTTTGAGACGTCCGGTGGTTGTGAAAGGCGCTATATAAATGCAAGTCTATTTTCTTTTGCCTGACCCCGATTTCCATCGCTCCACCATCGGTGGCCGTGCCTTCTGTTGCCTGGGCCCCAAGCTCTGGAACTCCCTCCCTAAACCTCTCCGTCTCTCTACCTCTCTCTCCTCCTTTAAGACGCTCCTTAAAACTGAAGAGTTTGGTCACCTGCCCCAATATCTCCTCCCGTGGCTCGCTGCCAGAGTTTGTTTTATAATCGCTCCTGTGAAGTGCCTCGGGAGCTTTTACCACATTAAAGGCGCTGTCTAAACACAAGTAGATTTGCCCGCTGTACACGATGGCTGGGATCGCGTTTGACAGACCTTATGTCAGCCTACTTGGACCAGTCTGTACCATTCAAAAGGGTTAAAGGTCTCCGAAACGGCCAATAAGTTAGAACCGAGTCTTTAGCTGATTTCTTATGAGACATGAAACACAAAAGGATAGTATGCAGGTACAGCAAGGGATCAGGAAGGCCAATGGAACCTTGGCCTTATTGCAAAGGGGATGGAGTATAAAAGCAGGGAAGTCTTGCTACAGTTATACAGGGTATTGGTGAGGCCACACCTGGAGTACTGCGTGCAGTTTTGGTTTCCATATTTCTGAAAGGATATACTTGCTTTGGAGGCTGTTCAGAGAAGGTTCACTCGGTTGATTCCGGGGATGAGGGGGTTGACTTATGAGGAAAGGTTGAGTAGGTTGGGCCTCTACTCATTGGAATTCAGAAGAATGAGAGGTGATCTTATCGAAACGTATAAGATTATGAGGGGGCTTGACAAGGTGGATGCAGAGAGGATGTTTCCACTGATGGGGGGAGACTAGAACTAGGGGGCATGATCTTAGAATAAGGGGCCGCCCATTTAAAACTGAGATGAGGAGAAATTTCTTCTCTCAGGGGGTTGTAAATCTGTGGAATTCGCTGCCTCAGAGAGCTGTGGAAGCTGGGACATTGAATAAATTTAAGACAGAAATAGACAGTTTCTTAACCGATAAGGGGATAAGGGGTTATGGGGAGCGGGCGGGGAAATGGACCTGAGTCCATGATCAGATCAGCCATGATCGTATTAAATGGCGGAGCAGGCTCAAGGGGCTGTATGGCCGATTCCTGCTCCTGTTTCTTATGCTCTTGCTGTGCAGGTTGTAAGTAAAAGCTGTGAACATCTGTACTGCAGTCTGTTTTAGATAATGATTCACAAAATTTGGCTTTTTAAATATATATATATTTGTAGATTTATATAGACAGCCAGCTTGGTATAGTGAGTTAGATCAGTCATAGGGAAATCAGAGATCTCGTCTACAGATCTAATAGGATTATTTGGAGGACGAAGATATAATTAGCAGTACCATTATTAAGTTAGTCACGGGTAGCATGCTCGCCTCAGAGTCAGGAGGTTGTAGGTTCAAGTCCCACTCCAGTTTAGAAGAATGAGAGGGGATCACATTGAAAGGTATAAAATTCTGATGGGGTTGGACAGACTGGATGCGGGGAGGATGTTTCCCCTGGCTGGGAAGTCTAGAACAAGGGGTCACAGTCTCAGGATATGGGGTAGGAAATTTAGGACCGAGATGAGGAGAAATGTTTTCACTCAGAGGGTGGTGAACCTGTGGAATTCTCTACCACAGAAGGCTGTGGAGGCCAAGTCACTGAATATATTTAAGAGGGAGATAGATCGATTTCTAGACATAAAAGGCATCAAGGGGTATGGGGAGAAAGCGGGAATATGGTGTTGAGATCGAGGATCAGCCATGATCATATTGAATGGCGGTGCAGGCTCGAAGGGCCGAATGGCCTACTCCTGCACCTATTTTCTATGTTTCTATGTTTCCAGGGGCTCGAGCACATAAATCTAGGCTGACACTCCCAGTGCAGTGCTGAGGGAGCGCCGCACTGTCGGAGGGGCAGTACTGAGGGAGCGCCGCACTGTCGGAGGGGCAGTACTGAGGGAGTGCCGCACTGTCGGAGGGGCAGTACTTAGGGAGTGCCGCGCCGTCGGAGGGGCAGTGCTGAGGGAGCGCCGCACTGTCGGAGGGGCAGTACTGAGGGAGCGCCGCACTGTCGGAGGGGCGGTACTGAGGGAGCGCCGCACTGTCGGAGGGGCAGTACTGAGGGAGTGCCGCACTGTCGGAGGGGCAGTACTGAGGGAGCGCCGCACTGTCGGAGGGGCGGTACTGAGGGAGCGCCGCACTGTCGGAGGGGCGGTACTGAGGGAGCGCCGCACTGTCGGAGGGGCAGTACTGAGGGAGCGCCGCACTGTCGGAGGGGCAGTACTGAGGGAGCGGCGCACTGTCGGAGGGGCAGTACTGAGGGAGCGCCGCACTGTCGGAGGTACCGTCTTTCGGATGAGACGTTAAACCGAGGCCCCGCCTGCCCTCTCAGGTGGACGTAAAAGATCCCACGGCAGCTATTTCAAAGAAGAGCAGGGGGAGTTCTCCCCTCGTGGCCTGACCAAGATTTATCTGTCAACCAACATCATTGGGAAAAAAAAACAGATTATCTGGGTCATTATCACATTGCTGTTTGTGGGAGCTTGCTGTGCGCAAATTGGCTGCCGCGTTTCCCACATTACAACAGTGACTGCACTTGAAAAGCAGTTGTGAGAACAATGCTAGTTTCTCCAGCCTCTCCACATAACTGAATTCCAACATCCCTGGAACTATCTCTGCAGCTCCTCCAAGGCCTTGATGTCCTTCCTAGAGTGCGGTGCCCAGAATTGGACACACTCCCACAGCTGGGGGCCTAACCAGCGATTTATAAAGTCATTTAAAGTAATGCGTGACCTGTTTATTTTCTGCACGGAGGTAACTTTTTTTCCACGTTGGCAAGAAAAAAAATAATCGAGCTGTGGTATAAAAATAGCGCTCCGTTCGTTCGAGTTCAGTCCTGAGAAATTCGGCGCTGTCTCACCACAGAGTGTTTTATTTGGAACTGGGCCTATGTAGACATTAACTAACAGCCTGCTTCTGTGTCAGCTGTGGCTCAGTGGGTCGTGCTCTCTTTCGCTTTCAGAAGTTTATGGGTTCAAGGCCCGACTCCATGGACCTGAACACGGAAACCGTAGGCCGACACTCCCAGTGCAGTGCTGAGGGAGCGCCGCACTGTCGGAGGTGCCGCCCTGTCAGGGGCGCCTTCAAACCGAGGCCCCGCCCGCTCTCTCTGGTGGGCGTCAAAGATCCCACGGCCACTATTTCGAAGAAGAGCAAGGGGGAGTTCTCCCCGGTGTCCTGGGGCCAATATTTATCCCTCAGCCAACATCGCTAAATTCATATAACCTGGTCATTATCACATTGCTGTTTGTGGGAGCTTGCTGTGCGCAAATTGGCTGCCGGGTATCCGACATTACGACATTACCTCCACCACCGGCGCCCCCTGGCTGCAGTGTGCACCATCTACAAGATGCACTGCAGCAACTCGCCAAGGCTTCTTCGGCAGCACCTCCCAAACCCGCGACCTCTACCCCCTAGAAGGACAAGGGCAGCAGGCGCATGGGAACACCACCACCTCCACGTTCCCCTCCCAGTCACACAACGTCCCGACTGGGAAATATATCGGCCGTTCCTTCATCGTCGCTGGGTCACAATCCTGGAACTCCCTCCCTAACAGCACTGTGGGAGCACCTTCACCACACGGACTGCAGCGGTTCAAGAAGGCGGCTCACCACCACCTTCTCACGGGGTAATGAGGGATGGGCAATAAATGCCGGCCTGGCCAGCGACGCCCACAATCCAGGAACGAATAAACAAAAAAGGCAAAAGTACTTCATTGGCTGTAAAGCGCTTTGGGACATCCGGTGGTCGTGAAAGGCGCTATATAAATGCAAGTCTTTTCTCAATTGAACACTCGGTCAGACATAGTTTTAGCCTCACCCGCCCGAGGAGGGAAGGGGAAACGGATGGCATCGGGGGCAAGGTGGGATTTTTCTTGCCTAATTGCACGCTTTGAAGTTGGTGGTGGGTGATATTGGGCGGGGGGTGGGGGGGGGGGGAAGAGGCGGGTGGGGGTGGCAAGACTTCCGGCCCATCGTGTCCCGCCGGCCGACAAAGAGCCACACGGCCCTCGGTCAGCAGCCCTGAAGGTTACATATAAACCTATGAACAATGAACAATGGTGGACAGGTAAAGAGCACCCGGCCCAACCAGTCCCCCCCACACAACTGCGACACCCCTTACACTGAAACATTCTACACTCCACCCCAACCGGAGCCATGTGATCTCCTGGGAGAGACAAAAAACAGATAAAAACCCAATTGGGGAAAAAAAAATCTGGGAAAATTCCTCTCCGACCCATCCAGGCGATCGACACTAGTCCAGGAGATCACCCGGGCTGTATTCTATTCCCTGCAGTGCTTACCATTATATCTGCGCCGTCCAACAAAAGGTCATCCAGTCTAATCCCAATTACCAGCTCTAGGTCTGTAACCCTGCAGGTTACAGTACTTTAAGTGCCCATCCAAGCACCTTTTAAATGTGGTGAGGGTTTCTGCATCCACCACTCTTCCAGGCAGCGAGTTCCAGATCCCCACAACCCTCTGAGTAAAGAAGCCCCCCTGCCCCTCAAATCCCCTCTAAACCTTCCACCAACCACCTTAAAACTATGCCCCCTCGTAATAGACCCCTCCACCAATGGAAAGAGACCCCTACTATCCACTATGTCCAAGCCCCTCAATATTTTGTACACCTCAATGAGGTCTCCTCTCAACCTCCTCTGTTCGAATGAGAACAAACCCAGCCTAGCCAATCAGTCCTCATCGCTAAGAATTTCCATCCCAGGCAGCATCCCAGTAAACCTCCTCTGCACCCTCTCCAGTGCAATCACGTCCTTCCTACAATACGGCGACCAGAACTAACCTCGAATTGCGGGATGTTGAGTTATTTCCGCAGGACTTCTTGCACGGGTGATTGGCGTAGCCTAGAGCAGGGAGCTACCTCGCCCACGGTGATGGGGAGTGCTTTATGCCAGCCTTGGTTTACGCCGGACTGGGAATCTTTGTAGGCATGAGCGAACGAGCAGTTGGGTGCGATTACAGTCCCGGCGACTGGGGAAACCAAAGTGGTTCAAGTCACGGGAACAGGAGGGGGCCATTCAACCCCTTGAGCCTGTTCGGCCACTCACTATTATATTGCTGTTAGTGGGTGAGTGCGCTGTGCCCAACTTGGCTCCTCATCATCGGCAGTCCCTCGGAGTCGAGGAAGACTTGCTTCCACTCTAAAAGTGAGTTCCCGGGTGGCTGAACAGTCCAATACGGGAATTACAGTCTCTGTCACAGGTGGGACAGACAGTGGTTGAGGGAAAGGGAGGGTGGGACTGGTTTGCCGCACGCTCCTTCCGCTGCCTGCGCTTGCTTTCTGCACGCTCTCGGCGACGAGACTCGAGGTGCTCAGCGCCCTCCCGGATGCTCCCTCGGGGCGCTGTAGAAAATGCAAGTTACTTTTCTTCCTTTGCAGATGTGTTGACTGA
>NC_091996.1:85673176-85690676 GCF_044704955.1 Pristiophorus japonicus | reverse complement strand
CCCTTTGCTGCGCTCATCCCTCTCCCCCCGCCCCCCCCCCCCCCTGCTCTCGACAGTTCAGTGTGTGTGTGTGTGTGTGTCTGGGTCTGTTTGTGTTGAGTGTAGGTGTGCGTACCCAGTGTGCAGGAGACACTGAGACACACTACCAGGCGGGAGTGAATCGTTCCCTTTTACCCCCCCCCGTGTGTTTCCAGTAATGTTGATTGAGGGATAAGTCCCCACGCGCAGTCCCTCGGAATCGAGGAAGACTTGCTTCCACTCTAAAAGTGAGTTCTCAGGTGGCTGAACAGTCCAATACGGGAATTACAGTCTCTGTCACAGGTGGGACAGACAGTGGTTGAGGGAAGGGGAGGGTGGGACTGGTTTGCCGCACGCTCCTTCCGCTGCCTGCGCTTGCTTTCTGCACGCTCTCGGCGACGAGACTCGAGGTGCTCAGCGCCCTCCCGGATGCTCTTCCTCCATTTAGGGCGGACTGGTCTCTGGCCCAGGGACTCCCAGGTGTCAGTGGGGATGTTGCACTTTATCAGGGAGGCTTTGAGGGTGGTCCTTGTAACATAATAAATATTGGCCCCAGGACACCGGGGAGAACTCACCCTGCTCTTCTTCGAAATAGTGGCCGTGGGATCTTTTACGTCCACCTGAGAGAGCAGACAGGGCCTCGGTTTAACGTCTCATCCGAAAGACAGCATCTCCGACAGTGCGGGGCTCCCTCAGTACTGTCCCTCCGACAGTGCGGGGCTCCCTCAGTACTGTCCCTCCGACAGTGCGGGGCTCCCTCAGTACTGCCCCTCCGACAGTGCGGCACTCCCTCAGTACTGCCCCTCCGACAGTGCGGGGCTCCCTCAGCACCGCCCCTCTGACAGTGCGGGGCTCCCTCAGTACTGCCCCTCCGACAGTGCGGGGCTCCCTTAGTACTGCCCCTCCGACAGTGCGGGGCTCCCTCAGTACTGCCCCTCCGACAGTGCGGCACTCCCTCAGTACTGCCCCTCCGACAGTGCGGAGCTCCCTCAGCACTGCACCTCCGACAGTGCGGCGCTCCCTCAGTACCGCCCCTCCGACAGTGCAGGGCTCCCTCAGCACTGCACCTCCGACAGTGCGGCGCTCCCTCAGTACTGCCCCTCCGACAGTGCAGGGCTCCCTCAGCACTGCACCTCCGACAGTGCGGCGCTCCCTCAGTACTGCCCCTCCGACAGTGCGGGGCTCCCTCAGTACTGCCCCTCCGACAGTGTGGGGCTCCCTCAGTACTGCCCCTCCGACAGTGCGGCATTCTCTCAGTACTGCCCCTCCGACAGTGCGGGGCTCCCTCAGCACTGCACTGGGAGTGTCGGCCTGGATTTTTGTACTGGAGTGGGACTTGAACCCACGACCTGCGACTCTAAGGCGAGAGCGAGAGCGACTCAGTGATCCACGGCTGACACCGATGCTTGTCATTGATTACAGTGGTGATTACATAGTGAATGCCTCGTACCTTGCCGTGTTGAGTGCAGCCCGGGATTACGCTGGGGGCGGGGCGAGGGAGGGTGTCGGTGGGAGGGGGAGGCGGGAGCAGTGTGCGGAGGGGGAGGATTGTGAGTTTGGAGGGGGTACAGGGGGTGGCGTGGTACACTCCCTAGGGACGGCCTAGCCTGCCTGAAGCGGTGCCTCATATTCCAGTTAAGCACACCCTCGCTCTCGAGTCACCTGTTTGTACATTCGTCAGCTGTTGTGATCGGAGAGAACCACTTTACAGGGGGCCAGGGGCGGGACCAATGCAGGCACTTGACCAAAGGTCGAAGTTCATGAGATTAACTCCCAACAATGTGTGTCTGTCAAGATACCGGCCTGCCCCAATCGATGAGTCACTCAGATTGGTTTGGACACCTTGTTTCTTGTTGTTGTTAGACTCAGATCGAGGGTTCAAGTCCCACTCCAGCACAAAATCCAGGCTGACACTCCCAGTGCCACTCCTGAGCAAGCACCTCACGGCGCTGTCGGAGGGGCAGTGTTGAGGGAGCGCTGATGCCCCGTGTCCTAACTCGCACCGAGTCCCGCTCACCCATCGCCCCCTGTGCTCGCTGCCCCGTGTCCTAACTCGCACCGAGTCCCGCTCACCCATCACCCCCTGTGCTCGCTGCCCCGTGTCCTAACTCGCACCGGGTCCCACTCACCCATCACCCCCTGTGCTCGCTGCCCCGTGTCCTAACTCGCACCGAGTCCCACTCACCAATCACCCCCTGTGCTCGCTGCCCCATGTCCTAACTCGCACCGAGTCCCGCTCACCCATCACCCCCTGTGCTCGCTGCCCCGTGTCCTAACTCGCACCGAGTCCCACTCACCCATCACCCCCTGTGCTCAATGACCTACATTGGCTCGCGGTTCGGCAACGCCTCGATTTAAAAATTCTCATCCTTGTTTTCAAATCCCTCCATGGCCCTCGCCCCCTCCCTATCTCTGTAATCTCCTCCAGCCCCACAACCCCCCGAGATATCTGCGCTCCTCTAATTCTGCCCTCCTGAGCATCCCTGATTATAATCGCTCCACCATCGGTGGCCGTGCCTTCTGTTGCCTGGGCCCCAAGCTCTGGAACTCCCTCCCTAAACCTCTCCGCCTCTCTACCTCTCTTTCAGACGCCCCTTGAAACCTATTTCGTTCACCTGCCCTAATATCTCCTGACATGGCTCGGTGTCAAATTCTCTTTGCTGGCGCGCCTGTGAAGCACTTTGAGATGTTTTAGGACGTTAAAGGCATTATATGAATGCAGGTTGATGTGGCAAGAGGTGGGGGGGGGGGGGGGTGGCGGGGGGGCTGTTGACTTCAAAACCAGCAGAATCTGCCCTTTGCCCACTCTTGCCCGTGTGGGGGCGCTGGTTCTTGTCTCATGATGGACGTGGCCTTTTTACGAGAATTCAACATTCTAGCAGGGAGCCGAGGTGATTCGTGTGCGTGCAGGGAAATCGTCACGGACACAATGTGCCCGCCCCGGCGCTGTACGGTTCGATGTAAACCAGCTTTAACTGCAGGCTTTATGATTTCCCAAGGGAAACAGAGATGGGGGGTGTGTAGGCCTCAGGCCTGCCTTAATCTACGTCACTTAGCAACCGGCCTTCACTTGGCCAGTCTGGAGGAGCGGAGCAGCCTCTCGAACTCCCAGGGTGTGTGGTGGCACAGCGCGGGGGCCGAGGAACAAGTAATTAAAAACATTCTTTTCCAGGTCCTGCAATTTGGCAGAGATAAAGCCCCCATCTGTTTTAATGATGTAAACTCACGCTCGATCTCATTCTTACCTCTGGACGTCACTTATTAACACATTCCGAGGGTGTTTTGTGGGCGGCGGAGTTGCTGGAGGCCGTTTTTCCCCAAGGGGTTTGATTTTTACAGGATTTCCCGCTGGAGCAGATCGAGTTTTTCGTTTAACCCCAACTTTTTTTTTTTTCGCTGAATTCTTAAACGCGAGTTTTATTGTAGTTTTTTTTTTTGGGCTGGCTTCTCTTGAGACCTGCGCTCCTCTGAGAGAGATTGGACTCTGCCACTTACTTCTGTTAGGCTCCCTCAGTGTCTGCTCGGCTCGGTTGGTGGGGCCTTCGAATCCAGGAGCTTCTGGGTTCTGTTGCTCACACACCTGTGTGGATGTTTACAGGCTTGTGGAGCTGTGGAATCGGTACCTCCACGACCGCGGTTTTAGGCGGCAGGCGGACCAGAGGGCTGTGGCTGGCGAGGTGACCAGGGTCAGGGACCTGCTCGATGGCGGAGGAGCGGGCTGGATGGCGCCAGGCGTGCTGGCGCGGCGCCTGAACTGGGCCGACGTCCGCCGCGCGGCCAATGCCAACGAGTCGCTAAAAACAGCGCTGGGCCCTGACTCCGTTAGGTGTGTCGAGGAGGCTCAAGCACATGGGGAGATCCCGTTCGCACTGACCCCCCCCCCCCCCCCCCGTCCGAACGGAATTCCTCATCGGCGCCAAGCCCCGGAACCTCCCTCGCGAGCCGGCGCCTCACAACTCGAGCCTCCTCCGGGAAATTCCCCCCGTGCCTTTCAGTTCTGCGCGGAGGGAGATTCCTGTACGGGCTGCTCCTGCGCACTCTCCACCTTGCCATCCTCGTCTGCCGTCCGGACACGCCATGGCGCACCATCTTGCTGTCTGGAGGAGGCGGGGGTCCCCGATGGAGGGCACTCTACGCGGGAGTCCCCCCTCTATTTATTGGGGACTTGGCCTGGAGGGTGGTGCACGGAGCAGTCCCGTGCAATCGGTTTTTAAGTCGGTTCATGGACTCCGGGCCGCTTGCAATTTCCGCGGTCTGGAGGAGTCCGTGTTCCACGTCTATGTCGAATGTGTGAGGTTGCAGCCCCTCTTCCATTATCTGAAGGGGCTGCTCCTCAATTTCTGGTTGCACTTCAGTCCCACGCTCCTAATCTTTGGGCACCCGGTGCGGAGGGGAGCAGGGCAGGTCCGAGGGCCTCCTCGTGGGGCCTGCTCCTGGGCTTGGCCAAGGGGGGCCATCAGCCGGTCCAGGCAGCGGGCGGTCGAGGGGGTCGTTCAGCCCGACTGCCTGCCTCTCTTCCGCGGTTACATCCGAGCCAGGGTGTCCCTGGAGATGGAGCACGCGGTGTCCACCGGTACGCTCGCGGCCTTCCGCGAGAGGTGGGCGCCGGAGGGACTGGAGTGCATCATCACCCCCCGGCAACCAAATATTAATTTGATGCGCCAAGTCTAAAGTTTTATTGTTAATTTGTGGGTTCTAGTGTCCCTTTAATAAGGGGGTCACTCGGTTTTATAATTTTATTTAAAAATAGTTGTAGAGCTGTTGAGTTGGGAGTGGCTGAACCAGTCATGTGATGTTTACAAGACGCAATAAAACCCCGGCCAGTTGGGTTCGGGGGATCCGCGATGGGGCAGGTGGTTGTGAGCCTGGTGGATGAACTGGTAATGTGTCGTGTGATTGTTAAACTTTTTGCTAATAACCCAACTAGTTTTTAATAGCAATGTGTTGCTGTGAATTCTGAAGCAAAGAACCCCATGAAGCAAATACATTACAGGTTCAAACTCCGCTCGCGTGACTTCAGCGCATAATCCAGGCTGACACTGAGGGAGCGCTGCATTGTCAGAGGTGGCGTCTTTCGGATGAGACGTTAAGCCCTGTGTAGGTGGATGATAAAGGTCCCACGGCCACTATTTCCAAGAGGAGTCGGGAATTGTCCTGGTGTCTTGGCCAACATTCGTCCCTCAACCAACGCGATCAATAACAGATTAACTGGTCAGTCAGCTCATTTGCTGCCATATTTGAATACGCAACAGTCACTGCCTTTATAAAAGTATTACATTGGCTGTGAAACGCTTTAGAGCATCATCAGGCCACAAAAGGTTCGATGTAAAGAAAGAAAGTCTTGCATTTATATAGCGCCTTTCACGACCACCGGACGTCTCAAAGCGCTTTACAGCCAATGAAGTACTTTTTGGAGTGCAGTCACTGTTGTAATGGGGGAAACGCCAATTTGCGCACAGCAAGCTCCCACACACAGCAACATGATAATGACCCAGATAATGTGCTTGATTGAGGGATAAATATTGGCCCCAGGATACCGGGGAGAACTCCCCCTGCTCTTCTTCCAAATAGTGGCCGGAGCTGTGGCTCAGTGCGCAGCACTCTCTCTCTCGCCTCTGAGTCATGAGGTTGTGGGTTCGAGTCCCACTCCAGGGACTCGAGCACATAAATCCAAGCCGATACTCCCAGTGCAGTACTGAGGGAGTGCCATACTGTCAGAGGGGCAGTACTGAGGGAGTGCCGCACTGTCGGAGGGGCAGTGCTGAGGGAGTGCCGCACTGTCGGAGGGGCAGTGCTGAGGGAGTGCCGCACTGTCGGAGGGGCAGTGCTGAGGGAGTGCCGCACTGTCGGAGGGGCAGTGCTGAGGGAGTGCCGCACTGTCGGAGGGGCAGTACTGAGGGAGTGCCGCACTGTCGGAGGGGCAGTGCTGAGGGAGTGCCGCACTGTCGGAGGGGCAGTGCTGAGGGAGTGTCGCACTGTCGGAGGGGCAGTGCTGAGGGAGTGCCGTACTGTCGGAGGGGCAGTACTGAGGGAATGCCGCACTGTCGGAGGGCAGTACTGAGGGAGTGCCGCACTGTCGGAGGAGCAGTACTGAGGGAGTGCCGCATTGTCGGAGGGGCAGTGCTGAAGGAGTGCTGTACTGTCGGAGGGGCAGTACTGAGGGAGCGCAGCACTGTCGGAGGTGCCGTCTTTCAGATGAGACGTTAAACCGAGGCCCCGTCTGTCCTCTCAGGTGGACGTAAAAGATCCCAGGGCCAATATTTGGAAAAAGAGCAGGGGAGTTCTCACCGGTGTCCTGGGGCCAATAGTTATCCCTCAATCAACATAACAAAAACAGATTATCACGTCGCTGTTTGTGGGAGCTTGCTGTGCGTAAATTAGCGTTGCCCACATTACAACAGTGACTACACGCCAGAAGTAATTAATTGGCTATAAAGCGTTTTGGGATGTGCGGTGGTCGTGAAAGACATTGTGTAAATCAGAAGATCTCGGCTCGTTCTTCCAAAGCTTCCAACATCTTCCGTTTGACCTCGGCAGGCTTGCTCCCCTCCTCTGCCCCTTGTCGCTCTCTCTCTGTCTCAATAACCCTCTGTTGCAGAGCCAGGCTGCGGTTCTGAGTGTGGGGCAGGTTGGTTGTTGGGTATTTGTTATTTAATCACCTCACTGGGCAGGCCAGCACAGTGCAGTCAGCACTAAACGTGGCCCCCTCAACTCTTTCCCCGTGTCGGAATGCATGACTCGATTACAGGCCCCCTCCCCTCCCCCTCCCTCCCACCCCCATCACAGAGCACAATGCGCCCCCTTGTCCCGCTTTGCCAGCTCAGTTGTTTTATATTCACATTTGGTCTTTAATTGAGCTTTGATTGGGTTGGTGTAAGTGTGAGTAATTTGTGAATGAAAACCGCCGGGACCCACATCAGAGCTGTGAACGTCATTTCAAAAGGGCCCTTGTGTACTTTGTATATCCCCCGAATATATTACAATCGGCAACGCAGCCAAGATTCTGTTTACCTAATGCGGGTAATATTATGGACAGAATCTCACTCACAGTACAACTGTGCATTTCCAATCCTGACCAAGGTGAATTATATAATATATACAGGAGTGTTATACCCAGTAACACATGGTGTGTTATATAATATATACAGGAGTGTTATACCCAGTAACACACGGTGTGTTGTATAGTGTTATACCCAGTAACGCACGGTGTGTTATAGAATATTTACATTAGTGTTATACCCAGTAATACACGGTGTGTTATATAATATATATAGGAGTGTTATACCCAGTACCACACAGTGTGTTATATAATATATACAGGAGTGTTATACCCAGTAACACACAGTGTGTTATATAATATATACATTAGTATTATACCCAGTAACACACGGTGTGTTATATAGAAACATAGAAACATAGAAAATAGGTGCAGGAGCAGGCCATTCAGCCCTTCTAGCCTGCACCGCCATTCAATGAGTTCATGGCTGAACATGAAACTTCAGTACCCCCTTCCTGCTTTCTCGCCATAACCCTTGATCCCCCGAGTAGTAAGGACTTCATCTAACTCCCTTTTGAATATATTTAGTGAATTGGCCTCAACTACTTTCTGTGGTAGAGAATTCCACAGGTTCACCACTCTCTGGGTGAAGAAGTTTCTCCTCATCTCGGTCCTAAATGGCTTACCCCTTATCCTCAGACTGTGACCCCTGGTTCTGGACCTCCCCAACATTGGGAACATTCTTTCTGCATCTAACCTGTCTAAACCCGTCAGAATTTTAAACGTTTCTATGAGGTCCCCTCTCATTCTTCTGAACTCCAGTGAATACAAGCCCAATTGATCCAATCTTTCTTGATAGGTCAGTCCCGCCATCCCGGGAATCAGTCTGGTGAACCTTCGCTGCACTCCCTCAATAGCAAGAATGTCCTTCCTCAAGTTAGGAGACCAAAACTGTACACAATACTCCAGGTGTGGCCTCACCAAGGCCCTGTACAACTGTAGCAACACCTCCCTGCCCCTGTATTCAAATCCCCTCGCTATGAAGGCCAACATGCCATTTGCTTTCTTAACCGCCTGCTGTACCTGCATGCCAACCTTCAATGACTGATGTACCATGACACCCAGGTCTCGTTGCACCTTCCCTTTTCCTAATCTGTCACCATTCAGATAATAGTCTGTCTCTCTGTTTTTACCACCAAAGTGGATAACCTCACATTTATCCACATTATACTTCATCTGCCATGCATTTGCCCACTCACCTAACCTATCCAAGTCACTCTGCAGCCTAATAGCATCCTCCTCGCAGCTCACACTGCCACCCAACTTAGTATCATCCGCAAATTTGGAGATACTGCATTTAATCCCCTCGTCTAAATCATTAATGTACAATGTAAACAGCTGGGGCCCCAGCACAGAACCTTGCGGCACTCCACTAGTCACTGCCTGCCATTCTGAAAAGTACCCGTTTACTCCTACTCTTTGCTTCCTGTCTGACAACCAGTTCTCAATCCACGTCAGCACACTACCCCCAATCCCATGTGCTTTAACTTTGCACATTAATCTCTTGTGTGGGACCTTGTCGAAAGCCTTCTGAAAGTCCAAATATACCACATCAACTGGTTCTCCTTTGTCCACTTTACTGGAAACATCCTCAAAAAATTCCAGAAGATTTGTCAAGCATGATTTCCCTTTCACAAATCCATGCTGACTTCGACCTATCATGTCACCATTTTCCAGATGCACTGCTATGACATCCTTAATAATATATGCAGGAGTGTTATACCCAGTAACACACAGTGTGTTATATAATATATACAGGAGTGTTATACCCAGTAACAGTTTTGTGTTATATAATATATACATTAGTGTTATACCCAGTAACACACGGTGTATCATATAATATATACAGGATTGTTATATCCAGTAAAATAGGGTGCGTTATATAATATATACAGGAGTATAATACCCAGTAACACATGGTGTGTTATGTAATATATACAGGAGTGTTACACCCAGTAACACACGGTGTGTTATATAATATATACAGGATTGTTATACGCAGTAACACACGTTGTGTTATATATACAGGAGTGTTATACCCAGTAACACACAGTGCGTTGGTGTGTTATATAATATATACAGGAGAGTTATACTTAGTAACACACGGTGTGTTATATAATAAATACAGGAGTGTTATACTCAGTAACGCACGGTGATATATAATATATACATAGGACTGCTATACCCAGTAACACCCGGTGTGTTGTATAATATATACAGGAGTGTTATACCCAGTAACGCACTGTGCGTTATATAATATATACAGGAGTGTTATACCCAGTAACGCACTGTGCGTTATATAATATATACAGGAGTGTTATACCCAGTAACACACGGTGTGTTATATAATATATACAGGAGTGTTATACCAAGTAATGTGCTGTGTTATATAATATATACAGGAGTGTTATACGCAGTAACACATGGTGTGTTATATAATATATACAGGAGTGTTATACTCAGTAACACACGGTGTGTTATATAATATATACAGGAGTGTTATACCCAGTAACACACGGTGTTATATAATATATACATTAGTGTTATACCCAGTAACACACGATGTATTATAAAATATATACAGGAGTGTTAAACTCAGTAACGCACAGTGTGTTATATAATATATACAGGGGTGTTATACCCAGTAACACACAGTGTGTTATATAATATATACATTAGTGTTATGCCCAGTAACACACGGTGTGTTATATAATATATACAGGAGTGTTATACCCAGTAACGCATGGTGTGTTATATTATATATACAGGAGTGTTATACCCAGTAACGCATGGTGTTTTATATAATATATACAGGAGTGTTATACCCAGTAACACACTGTGTTATATATTATATACATTAGTGTTATATCCAGTAACACATGGTGTGTTATATAATATATACAGGAGTGTTATACCCAGTAACGCACAGTGTGTTATATAATATATACAGGGGTGTTATACCCAGTAACACACAGTGTGTTATATAATATATACATTAGTGTTATGCCCAGTAACACACGGTGTGTTATATAATATATACAGGAGTGTTATACCCAGTAACACACAGTGTGTTATATAATATACATAGGAGTGTTATACCCAGTAACACACGGTGTGTTATATAATATATGCAGGAGTGTTATACCAAGTAACATACGGTGTGTTATGTAATATATACAGGAGTGTTATACCAAGTAATGTGCTGTGTTATATAATATATACAGGAGTGTTGTACCCAGTAACACATGGTGTGTTATATAATATATACAGGAGTGTTATACTCAGTAAGACATGGTGTGTTATATAATATATACAGGAGTGTTATACCCAGTAACACACAGTGCGTTATATAATATATACAGGAGTATAATACCCAGTAACACATGGTGTGTTATATAATATATACAGGAGAGTTATACCCAGTAACATACGGTGTGTTATATAATATATACAGGAGTGTTATACCCAGTTACACACAGTGTGTTTTATAATATATACAGGAGTGTTATACTCAGTAACACATGGTGTGGTATATAATATATACAGGAGTGTTATACGCAGTAACACACGGTGTGCTATATAATATATACAGGAGTGTTATATCCAGTAACGCACTGTGTGTTATATAATATATACAGGAGTGTTATACCCAGTAGCGCACTGTGTGTTATATAATATATACAGGAGTATTATACCCAGTAACGCACTGTGCGTTATATAATATATACAGGAGTGTTATACCCAGTAACACACGGTGTGTTATATAATATATACAGGAGTGTTATACCAAGTAATGTGCTGTGTTATATAATATATACAGGAGTGTTATACCCAGTAACACACAGTGTGTTATATAATATATACAGGAGTGTTATACCCAGTAAAACATGGTGTGTTATATAATATATACAGGAGTGTTATACCCAGTAACTCACAGTGTGTTATATAATACATACTGGAGTGTTATACCCAGTAACACACGGTGTGTTATATAATATATACAGGATTGTTATACCCAGTAAAATACGGTACGTTATATAATATATACAGGAGCGTTATACCCAGTAACACACAGTGTGTTATATAATCTATACAGGAGTATAATACCCAGTAACGCACGGTGTTATATAATATATACAGGAGTGTTATACCCAGTAACACACAGTGTGTTATATAATATACATAGGAGTGTTATACCCAGTAACACACGGTGTGTTATATAATATATGCAGGAGTGTTATACCAAGTAACACACGGTGTGTTATGTAATATATACAGGAGTGTTATACCAAGTAATGTGCTGTGTTATATAATATATACAGGAGTGTTGTACCCAGTAACACATGGTGTGTTATATAATATATACAGGAGTGTTATACTCAGTAAGACATGGTGTGTTATATAATATATACAGGAGTGTTATACCCAGTAAAACACAGTGCGTTATATAATATATACAGGAGTATAATACCCAGTAACACATGGTGTGTTATATAATATATACAGGAGAGTTATACCCAGTAACATACGGTGTGTTATATAATATATACAGGAGTGTTATACCTAGTAACGCATGGTGTTATATAATATATACAGGAGTGTTATAGCCAGTAACACACAGTGTGTTATATAATATACATAGCAGTGTTATACCTAGTAACACACGGTGTGTTATATAATATATACAGGAGTGTTATACCCAGTAACACACGGTGTGTTATGTAATATATACAGGAGTGTGATACCCAGTAACGTACTGTGTGTTATATAATATATACAGGAGTGTTATACCCAGTAATGCACTGTGCGTTATATAATATATACAGGAGTGTTATACCCAGTAACACACAGTGTGTTATATAATATATACAGGAGTGTTATACCAAGTAATGTGCTGTGTTATATAATATATACAGGAGTGTTATACCCAGTTACACACGGTGTGTTATATAATATATACAGGAGTGTTATACCCAGTAACACATGGTGTGTTATATAATATATACAGGAGTGTTATACGCAGTAACACACGGTGTGTTATATAATATATACAGGAGTGTTATACCCAGTAACACACGGTGTGTTATATAATATATACAGGAGTGTTATACCAAGTAATGTGCTGTGTTATATAATATATACAGGAGTGTTATACCCAGAAACACATGGTGTGTTATATAATATATACAGGAGTGTTATACTCAGTAACACATGGTGTGTTATATAATATATACAGGAGTGTTATACGCAGTAACACACGGTGCGTTATATAATATATACAGGAGTGTTATACCCAGTTACACACAGTGTGTTATATAATATATACAGGAGTGTTATACCCAGTAACACACGGTGTTATATAATATATACAGGAGTGTTATACCCAGTAACACACGGTGTGTTATATAATATATACAGGATTGTTATACGCAGTAACACACGGTGTGTTATATAATATATACAGGAGTGTTATACCCAGTAACACACGGTGTGTTATATAATATATACAGGAGTGGTATACGCAGTAACACACGGTGTGTTATATAATATATACAGGAGTGTTATACCCAGTAACACACGGTGTGTTATATAATATATACAGGAGTGTTATACCCAGTAACACACGGTGTGTTATGTAATATATACAGGAGTGTTATACCCAGTAACGCACTGTGTGTTATATAATATATACTGGAGTGTTATACCCAGTAACGCACTGTGCGTTATATAATATATACAGGAGTATTATACCAAGTAATGTGCTGTGTTATATAATATATACAGGAGTGTTACACCAAGTAATGTGCTGTGTTATATAATATATACAGGAGTGTTATACGCAGTAACACATGGTGTGTTATATAATATATACAGGAGTGTTATACCCAGTATCGCACTGTGTGTTATATAATATATACAGGAGTGTTATACCCAGTAACACACAGTGTGTTATATAATATATACAGGAGTGTTATACCCAGTAACGCACTGTGTGTTATATAATATATAGAGGAGTGTTATACCCAGTAACGCACGGTGTTTTATATAATATATACAGGAGTGTTATACCCAGTATGTGCTGTGTTATATAATATATACAGGAGTGTTACACCAAGTAATGTGCTGTGTTGTATAATATATACAGGAGTGTTATTCCCAGTAACACACGGTGTGTTATATAATATATTCCGGAGTGTTATACCCAGTAACACACAGTGTGTTATATAATATATACAGGAGTGTTATACCCAGTAACACACAGTGTGTTATATAATATATACAGGAGTGTTATACTCAGTAACACACAGTGTGTTATAGAATATATACAGGAGTGTTATACCCAGTAACACACGGTGTGTTATAGAATATATACAGGAGTGTTATACCCAGTAACACACTGTGTTATATAATATATACATTAGTGTTATACCCAGTAACACACGGTGTGTTATATAATATATACAGGAGTGTTATACCTAGTAACGCACTGTGTGTTATATAATATATACAGAAGTGTTATAACCAGTAACGCACTGTGTGTTATATAATATATACAGGAGTGTTATACCCAGTAACACACTGTGTTATATAATATATACAGGAGTGTTATACCCAGTAACGCACTGTGTCTTATATATTAAATACAGGAGTGTTATACCCAGTAACACACGGTGTGTTATATAATATATACAGGAGTGTTATACCCAGTAACGCACTGTGTCTTATATATTAAATACAGGAGTGTTATACCCAGTAACACACGGTGTGTTATATAATATATACAGGAGTGTTATACCCAGTAACGCACTGTGTCTTATATATTAAATACAGGAGTGTTATACCCAGTAATGCACGGTGTGTTATATAATATATACAGAGTGTTATACCCAGTAACACACTGTGTGTTATATAATATATACAGGAGTGTTATACCCAGTAATGCACTGTGTGTTAAAAAATATACACAGGAGTGTTATACCCAGTAACACACGGTGTGTTATATAATATATACAGAGTGTTATACCCAGTAACGCATGGTGTTATATAATATATACAGGAGTGTTATATCCAGTAATGCACTGTGTGTTATATAATATATACAGGAATGTTATACCCAGTAACACATGGTGTGTTATATAATATATACAGGAGTGTTATACTCAGTAACACACAGTGTGTTATATAATATATACAGGAGTTTTATACCCAGTAACGCAGGGTGTGTTATATAATATACAAGGTGATAGGAAGGGACAATATGTATGAATATAAAGGGGCTGCAGGAGGGGTCAAAACTAAAAATCATTGTTTAAAAGCTAGTATTAAAACACTTTACCTAAACGCACGCAGCATTCGAAATAAAGTAAATGAGTTGATGGCACAAATCATTACAAATGGGTATGATTTGGTGGCCATTGCAAAAACGTGGTTGCAGGCTGGCCAAGAGTGGGAATTAAACAAACAGGGATATCTGACGATTCGGAAGGATAGACAAGAAGGGAAATGAGATAGGGTAGCTCTGTTAATAAAGGATGATATCAGGGCATTTGTGAGAGATGATATTGGCTCTAATGAACAAAATGTCGAATCATTGTGGGTGGAGATTAGAGATAGTAAGGGGAAAAAGTCACTGGTGGGCGTAGTTTATAGGCCCCCAAATAATAACTTCACGGTGGGGCGGACAATAATCAAGGGAATAATAGAGGCATGTGAAAAAGGAATGGCAGTAACCATGGGGGATTTTAACCTACATATCGATTGGTCAAATCAAATCGCACGGGGTAGCCTGGAGGAGGAATTCATAGAATGCAGACGGGATTGTTTCTTAGAACAGTATGTTACAGAACCTACAAGGGAGTAAGCTATCTTAGATCTGGCCCTGTGTAATGAGACAGGAATAATAAACGATCTCCTAGTAAAAGATCCTCTCGGAATGAGTGATCACAGTATGGATGAATTTGTAATACAGATTGAGGATGAGGAAGTAGTGTCTCAAACGAGCGCATTATGCTTAAACAAAGGGGACTACAGTGGGATGAGGGCAGAGTTGGCTAAAGTAGACTGGGAACACAGACTAAACGGTGGCACAATTGAGGAACAGTGGAGGACTTTTAAGGAGCTCTTTCACAGTGCTCAACAAAAATATATTCCAGTGAAAAAGAAGGGCGGTAAGAGAAGGGATAACCAGCTGTGCATAACCAAGGAAATAAAGAGTATCAAATTAAAAACCAATGCGTATAAGGTGGCCAAGGTTAGTGGGAAACTAGAAGATTGGGAAAATTTTAAAGAATGACTAAGAAAGCAATAAAGAAAGGAAAGATAGATTACGAAAGTAAACTTGCGCAAAACATAAAAACAGATAGTAAAAGCTTTTACCGATAATTAAAACGGAAGAGAGTGACTAAAGTAAATGTTGGTCCTTTAGAAGATGAGAAGGGGGATTTAATAATGGGGAATGTGGAAATGGCTGAGACCTTAAACAATTATTTTGCTTCGGTCTTCACAGTGGAAGATACAAAAACCATGCCAAAAATTGCTGGTCACGGGAATGTGGGAAGGGAGGACCTTGAGACAATCACTATCACTAGGGGGGTAGTGCTGGACAGGTTAATGGGACTCAATGTAGACAAGTTCCCTGGTCTTGATGAAATGCATCCCAGGGTATTAAAAGAGATGGCGGAAGTTATAGCAGATGCATTCGTTATAATCTACCAAAATTCTCTGGACTCTGGGGAGGTACCAGTGGATTGGAAAGCAGCTAATGTAACGCCTCTGTTTAAAAAACGGGGCAGACAAAAGGCAGGTAACTATAGGCCGGTTAGTTTAACATCTGTAGTGGGGAAAATGCTTGAAGATATCATTAAGGAGGAAATAGCGGGACATCTAGATAGGAATAGTGCAATCAAGCAGACGCAACATGGATTCATGTTAACTAATTTACTGGAATTCTTTGAGGATATAACGAGCATGGTGGATAGAGGTGTACCGATGGATGTGGTGTATTTAGATTTCCAAAAGGCATTTGATAAGGTGCCACACAAAAGGTTACTGCAGAAGATAAAGGTACGCGGAGTCAGAGGAAATGTATTAGCATGGATAGAGAATTGGCTGGCTAACAGAAAGCAGAGAGTCGGGATAAATGGGTCCTTTTCGGGTTGGAAATTGGTGGTTAGTGGTGTGCCACAGGGATCGGTGCTGGGACCACAACTGTTTACAATATACATAGATGACCTGGAAGAGGGGACAGAGTGTAGTGTAACAAAATTTGCAGATGACACAAAGATTAGTGGGAAAGCGGGTTGTGTAGAGGACACAGAGAGGCTGCAAAGAGATTTAGATAGGTTAAGCGAATGGGCTAAGGTTTGGCAGATGGAATACAATGTCGGAAAATGTGAGGTCATCCACCTTGGAAAAAAAAACAGTAAAGGGGAATATTATTTGAATGGGGAGAAATTACAACATGTTGTGGTGCAGAGGGACCTGGGGATCCTTGTGCATGAATCCCAAAAAGTTAGTTTGCAGGTACAGCAGGTAATCAGGAAGGCGAATGGAATGTTGGCCTTCATTGCGAGAGGGATGGAGTACAAAAGCAGGGAGGTCCTGCTGCAACGGTATAGGGTATTGGTGAGGCCACACCTGGAGTACTGCGTGCAGTTTTGGTCACCTTACTTAAGGAAGGATATACTAGCTTTGGAGGGGGTACAGAGACGATTCACTAGGCTGATTCCGGAGATGAGGGGGTTACCTTATGATGATAGATTGAGTAGACTGGGTCTTTACTCGTTGGAGTTCAGAAGGATGAGGGGTGATCTTATAGAAACATTTAAAATAATGAAAGGGATAGACAAGATAGAGGCAGAGAGGTTGTTTCCACTGGTCGGGGAGACTAGAACTAGGGGGCACAGCCTCAAAATACGGGTGAGCCAATTTAAAACCGAGTTGAGAAGGAATTTCTTCTCCCAGAGGGTTGTGAATCTGTGGAATTCTCTGCCCAAGGAAGCAGTTGAGGCTAGCTCATTGAATGTGTTCAAGTCACAGATAGATAGATTTTTAACTAATAAGGAAATTAAGGGTTACGGGGAGCGGGCGGGTAAGTGGAGCTGAGTCCACGGCCAGATCAGCCATGATCTTGTTGAATGGGGGCGGAGCAGGCTCGAGGGGCTCGATGGCCTACTCCTGTTCCTAATTCTTCTGTTCTTATGGTATATACAGGAGGGTATACCCAGGCTGTGTGTGATGTATAATATATATAAAGGTGCTATATAAATGCAATCTTCCTCCTTCCTCGCTCCCTCCCTCCTCCATCCTCTCCTCCCTCCTCTCTCTCCCTCCCTTCTCTTCCCTCCCTCTCTCCCTCCCTCTCTCCCTTCCCCTCCCTCCCCCTCTCCTTTCTCCTTCCTCCCTCTCCTTCTCTTTTCCCTCCCT
>NC_091996.1:85639964-85672976 GCF_044704955.1 Pristiophorus japonicus | reverse complement strand
CAACTAACAGTTAAACAGACACGAGGGAGTGGAGCTGCTAATCCCAGAATGTCATCGAGTTTACAGCACAGAAACCGGCCATTCGGCCCATCACCTCCGTGCCGGTGTTTATGCTCCACACCAGCCCCCTCCCACCCCTCTTCATCTCACACCATCACCCCATCCTTCTGTTCTTTTCTCCCTCATGTGTTTATCCAGCCTCCCTTAAATGCATCGATACTATTTATTGCAAAGGGGATGGAGTATAAAAGCAGGGAAGTCTTGCTATAGTTATACAGGGTATTGGTGAGGCCACACCTGGAGTACTGCGTGCAGTTTTGGTTTCCATATTTACGAAGGGATATACTTTGGAGGCAGTTCAGAGAAGGTTCACTCGGTTGATTCTGGGGATGAGGGGGTTGACTTATGAGGAAAGGTTGAGTAGGTTGGGCCTCTACTCATTGGAGTTCAGAAGAATGAGAGGTGATCTTATCGAAACATATAAGATTATGAGGGGGCTTGACAAGGTGGATGCAGAGAGGATGTTTCCACTGATGAGGGAGACTAGAACTAGAGGACACGATCTTAGAATAAGGGGCCGCCCATTTAAAACTGAGATGAGGAGGAATTTCTTCTCAGAGGGTTGTAAATCTGTGGAATTCGCTGCCTCAGAGAGCTGTGGAAGCTGGGACATTGAATAAATTTAAGACAGAAATAGACAGTTTCTTAAACAATAAAGGGATAAGGGGATAAGGGGGCGGGTGGGGAAGTGGAGCTGAGTCCATGATCGGATCAGCCATGATCGTATTAAATGGCGGAGCAGGCTTGAGGGGCCGTATGGCCTTCTCCTGCTCCTATTTCTTATGTTCTTATTCGTTTCAACCCCTCCCTGTGGCAGCGAGTTCCACATTCTCACCGCTCTCTGGGTAAAGAAGTTTCTCCTGAATTCTCCATTGGATTTATTAGTGACTGTCTTATATTGATGTCCCCTAGTTCTGGTCTCCCCCACAAGTGTGAGGGAGCTGGATTAACATCAGTAGGGATACAGTCAGTAACACAAGGCGCTGGGGGAGAGGGGTTACTGAGTGACAGTGTGAGGGAGCTGGATTAACATCAGTAGGGACACAGTCAGTAACACAGGGTGCTGGGGGAGAGGGGTTACTGAGTGACAGTGTGAGGGAGCTGGATTAATATCAGTAGAGATACAGTCAGTAACACAGGGCGCTGGGGGAGAGGGGTTACTGAGTGACAGTGTGCGGGAGCTGGATTAACATCAGTAGGGATACAGTCAGTAACACAGGGCGCTGGGGGAGAGGGGTTACTGAGTGACAGTGTGAGGGAGCTGGATTAATATCAGTAGAGATACAGTCAGTAACACAGGGCGCTGGGGGAGAGGGGTTACTGAGTGACAGTGTGAGGGAGCTGGATTAACAGGAGTAGAGATACAGTCAGTAACACAGGGCGCTGGGGGAGAGGGGTTACTGAGTGACAGTGTGAGGGAGCTGGATTAACATCAGCAGGGATACAGTCAGTAACACAGGGCGCTGGGGGAGAGGGGTTACTGAGTGACAGTGTGAGGCAGCTGGATTAACATCAGTAGGGATACAGTCAGTAACACAGGGTGCTGGGGGAGAGGGGTTACTGCGTGACAGTGTGAGGGAGCTGGATTAACATCAGTAGGGATACAGTCAGTAACACAGGGTGCTGGGGGAGAGGGGTTACTGAGTGACAGTGTGAGGCAGCTGGATTAACATCAGTAGGGATACAGTCAGTAACACAGGACGCTGGGGGAGAGGGGTTACTGAGTGACAGTGTGAGGGAGCTGGATTAACATCAGTACAGATACAGTCAGTAACACAGGGCGCTGGGGGAGAGGGGTTACTGAGTGACAGTGTGAGGGAGCTGGATTAACATCAGTAGGGATACAGTCAGTAACACAGGGTGCTGGGGGAGAGGGGTTACTGAGTGACAGTGTGAGGGAGCTGGATTAACATTCAGAGAGGGCTCACTGTGTTGCTCACTGTTTTTTGCTGTGAGCGGTTTCTGACAGTGGAGTACTCCCTCCTGAAGTTTTGCAGCGAGCGCTCGCTGGGCCGTTGACCTGCTCAGCCATTGATTATCGAGGTCACGGTCTGAGTGGCAGCGAGGGAGGTCATCGCCAATGCGACCGAGGTGAACGAGTGTCGGCCGATCCCGGGCATGTTGAGGCAAAGCAAAGGTTGCGGTGAAACAGTGTGGCACAACTCAGTGTAACGGCGGCCAAGCGAGCTCGGGTCAGGGGTCGCGACCCTGGCTACAGACTGACTGCCAACCGGGACATAGCCAACCGTGTGGCCTGATGAGCTTGCACTTTTATCGTTCTGCTTTGAGACGGGCGGGTGGGGAGGGGGAAGCTGGGCGTGGCATGTGCCGTGGTCACCCGCCGGTTGTTCCAAGTGCCGCAGTACAGCGGGACCTGGGGGTACTTGTGCATGAAACACAAAAGGATAGTATGCAGGTACAGCAAGTGATCAGGAAGGCCGATGGAATCTTGGCCTTTATTGCAAAGGGGATGGAGTATAAAAGCAGGGAAGTCTTGCTGCAGTTATACAGGGTATTGGTGAGGCCACACCTGGAGTACTGCATGCACTTTTGGTTTCCATATTTACAAAAGGATATACTTGCTTTGGAGGCAGTTCAGAGAAGGTTCACTCGGTTGATGCCGGAGATGAGGGGGTTGACTTATGAGGAAAGGTTGAGTAGGTTGGGCCTCTACTCATTGGAATTCAGAAGAATGAGAGGTGATCATATCGAAACGTATAAGATTATGAGGGGGCTTGACAAGGTGGATGCAGAGAGGATGTTTCCACTGATGGGGGAGACTAGAACTAGGGGGCGTGATCTTAGAATAAGGGGCCGCCCATTTAAAACTGAGATGAGGAGGAATTTCTTCTCTCAGAGGGTTGTAAATCTGTGGAATTCACTGCCTCAGAGAGCTGTGGAAGCTGGGACATTGAATACATTTAAGACAGAGATAGACAGTTTCTTAACTGATAAAGGGGATAAGGGGTTATGGGGAGTGGGCGGGGAAGTGGAGCCGAGTCCATGATCGGATCAGCCATGATCTTATTGAATGGTGGAGCAGGCTCGAGGGGCCGTATGGCCTAACTTCTGCTCCTATTTCTTACGTTCTTATGATACTGGGTTTTAGTTCAAATCCCACCATTCGAGAAAGACTTGCATTTCTATAGCGCCTTTCATGACCACCAGATGCCTCACAGTCAATGAAGTCGTTTTTGGAGTGTGGTTACTGTGTGAAACGCGGCACCCAATTTGCGCACAGCAAGTTCCCACAAACAGCAATGTGATAATGACCCAGATAATCTGTTTTAGTTATGTTGATTGAGGGATAAATATTTGCCCCAGGACACAGGGGAGAACTCCCCCCTGCTCTTCTTTGAAATTGTGGCCGTGGGATCTTTTACGTCCACCTGAGAGCGCAGACGGGGCCTCGGTTTAACGACTTATCCGAAAGACGGCACCTCCAACAGTGCGGCGCTCCCTCAGCACTGCCCCTCCGACAGTGCGGCGCTCCCTCAGCACTGCCCCTCCGACAGTGCGGCGCTCCCTCAGCACTGCCCCTCCGACAGTGCGGTGCTCCCTCAGTACTGCCCCTCCAACAGCGCGACACTCCCTCAGTACTGCCCCTCCGACAGTGCGGCGCTCCCTCAGCACTGCACTGGGAGTGTCAGCCTGGATTTATGTGCTCAAGGCCCTGGAGTGGGACTCGAACCCACAACCTTCGGACTCGGAGGCAGGACTGCTGCCCACTGAGCCACGGCTGACACTGGATAAAGCAGTCTATCTGTGTGTGGTTCCACGAACGATGTTAAGTTGTCACGAAAACCAGTTGTCAGATTGTTTCACCGGTTCACTAATTGCTCTAGAGAACGTGCCACACCCCCCAGTCTGGCTGGATTTCAGATCCGCACTGTGTGATTAACTCCAAATGTCACCCAGGACAACTCTGATCTCGGCAATACACACAGGCCCGTGACTCACACTTCCCAAAGTCTAATTTCCTTCTTTTTTTTAAAAGTCTATGTCTGACTTCTCCACCTGACCTGTACCTGGGGGAATTATCTGCTGCAGAGATGGGGTGAGGGGGCCACAGAGACCTGTGAAGGTGGGACTGATCACGCTGCTGGGGTTGGGCCTCTTAAATCATGCACCCCTGCAGAGCTGTATCAAACCAGCACCACTGTCAGATCACCAATACCGTGCTGGAACAAACGTGTGTGTGATGGATCTGCGTGTGAGTGTGTGTGTGAGTGTGAGAAAGAGTGTGAGTGTGTGTGTTTGTGAGTGTGTGTGTTTGTGAGTGTGTGTGAGTGTGAGAAAGAGTGAATGTGTGTGTGAGAGAGTGTGTGTGTGAGTGTGAGAGTGTGGGTGTGTGTGTTTGTGTGTGTTTGTGAGTGTGAGTGTGGGTGTGTGTGTTTGTGAGTGTGGGTGTGTGTGAGTGTGGGTGTGTGTGAGTGTGAGTGTGAGAGTGAGCATGAGTGTGAGAGAGTGTGAGTGTGTGAGTGTGAGAAAGAGTGAGTATGTGAATGTGTGTGTGAGAGAGTGTGAGTGTATGAGTGTGAGTGAGTGTGAGTGTGTGAGTGAGAGTGAGTGTGTGAGTGTGAGAAAGAGTGAGTGTGTGAGAGTGTGAGTGTGTGAGTGTGTGTGAGAGTGTGAGTGTGTGAGTGTGAGTGTGTGTGTGTGTGTGTGGAGTGTGAGTGTGAGTGTGTGAGGAGTGTGAGTGTGAGTGTGAGTGTGTGAGTGTGAGTGTGTGTGGAGTGTGAGTGTGTGAGTGTGTGTGGAGTGTGAGTGTGAGTGTGTGAGTGTGAGCTGTATCGATACACTATAACCCCCTGATGTTGGAGGAGTTTGCCCTGCGAGGTTGGATTGTGGTGATCACTCCCAGACAACAAGGCACGGTGATCAATGTCCGTGTTACAGAGACCTGATTTGAACTTAGAAATATTACCTTTGTGCCAAGAGAAAAAAAGGACAATTACAGATGAGAGGGACAGAGCGAAGGGAACGCAGGAAGCTGCTTTTTTCATTATGTCGGCATAGCAACGCAGAAAACATTAGGAACACTTCAGGGAAATGAGTTTCTGTGCAAAACAACATTGCTTTGTTCCAGCTGGTCACAGAGTGTGGGTGGGCTGTCACATGGTCCTCACACAATAAGCACAACTTGCATTTATATAGCGCCTTTATGGTTAAACGTCCCAAGGCACTTCACAGGAGCGATTGTCACACAAAATTTAACACCGAGCCACAGAAGGAGGTATGAGGGACAGGTGGCCAAAAGCTGGGTCAAAGAGGTCGGTTTTAAGGAGTGTCTTAAGGAGCAAAGAGCGATAGAGAGATCCAGGGAGGGAGTTCCAGAGCCTGGGGCCCAGGCAACAGAAGGCACGGCCACCGATGGTGGAGCGATTATAATCAGGGATGGTCAGGAGGGCAGAATTAGAGGAGCGCAGACGTCTGGGAGGGTGCAGGGCTGGAAGAGCTTACGGAGATAGGGAGGGGCGAGGGCCATGGAGGGATTTGAAAACAAGGATGGGTATTTTAAAATTGAGGCGTTGCTTACGTCCGCTCTCTCAGGTAGACGTAAAAGATCCCATGGCCTCTATTTCGAAAAAGAGCGGGGAGTTCTCCCCGGTGTCCTGGGACCAATATTTATCCCTCAATCAACATCACTAAAACAGATGATCTGGGTCATTATCACATTGCTGTTTGTGGGAGCTTGCTGTGCGCAAATTGGTGCTTCCCACATTACAACAGGGACTACACTCCAAAAGTACTTCATTGGCTGTAAAGTGCTGAGCGTGTAACCGAAATGCATGTCTGCTGTCTCCTTCTTTATCAAAGCTTGGCGTATCTGACACGGGGTGTCTGTAATGGATAGAGATTTGGGACGGTGTGATTTCGTGAAAGGCGCTATCTAAACGCAAGTCTTTCTTTCTAAAACTCAACCTTGATGTCACCCAATGACTACCCTTTGACCTATCCTACGGCCCTCTTGTTTCTGCCTCGGGAGCCCTTCACCCTTCACCTGGGTGCCCCAATAACAAAAATCTTAGGGCTCGGTTCTCCTTGCTCAATGCACCCTTCATCTTTTTAAATATCTTATTTATGCAGTTCCCCGAGCTTTCCTTAGCCAAAAGACAGATGGTTGTCCTACCCCAGGGCCCTGTCCATAGTGTTCTGAGGAAAGGGATGATCCAACATGGCTTGGCTCATGATTAACTTTATTGCCATTTTGTTTCTGTTTGCCCCACATGCCCAAACTAACTTTGGAAACTACAGGAGGAGCAAAAATGTAAACCCATCCTCGTTCACTCCTACTGAACAAAATCCCACTGGATCAAACCCCTTCCCATTCACTCCCATTGTACACAATCCCAATGGACACAAACCCCTTCCCATTCACTCCCATTGTACACAATCCCAATGGACACAAACCCCTTCCCATTCACTCCCACTGTACAAAATCCCACTGGATCAAACCCCTTCCCATTCACTCCCACTGTAGAAAATCCCACTGGATCAAACCCCTTCCCATTCACTCCCATTGTACGCAATCCCAATGGACCAAACCCCTTCCCATTCACTCCCACTGTACAAAATCCCACTGGATCAAACCCCTTCCCATTCACTCCCATTGTACACAATCCCAATGGACCCAAACCTCTTCCCATTCTCTCTTGGAGTATACCATTTTTCATTCCCCCTTGTTGCTTAGAATTGGAATGGATTAAAGTCTTTCCCCTTCACCCCCACCGTACAGGAGTTCTGATCGAAGTTCCTGCACTCCAATTCACAACTTCAAATACTGCACGCACTAAAAGTGCGCAGTGAGAGTTCGCAAATCTCGCTGTCGGCTGTGGCTCAGTGGGCAGCACCCTTGCCTGAGTCAGAGGCCGTGGGTTCGAGTCCCACTCCAGGGACTTGAGCACATCAATCCAGGCTGACACTCCCAGTGCAGTGCTGAGGGAGCGCCGCACTGTCGGAGGGGCAGTACTGAGGGAGCGCCGCACTGTCAGAGGGACAGTACTGAGGGAGCGCCGCACTGTCGGAGGGGCAGTACTGAGGGAGCGCCGCACTGTCAGAGGGACAGTACTGAGGGAGCGCCGCACTGTCAGAGGGACAGTACTGAGGGAGCGCCGTCAGAGGGACAGTACTGAGGGAGCGCCGCACTGTCAGAGGGACAGTACTGAGGGAGCGCTGCACTGTCGGAGGGGCAGTACTGAGGGAGCACCGCACTGTCGGAGGGGCAGTACTGAGGGAGCACCGCACTGTCAGAGGGACAGTACAGAGGGAGCACCGCACTGTCGGAGGGGCCGTCTTTCGGATGAGATGCTAAACCGAGGCCCCGTCTGTTCTCTCAGATGGATATAAAAGACAGCAGGAACCTAATTCGAAGAAGAGCAGGGGAGCTATCCCCGGTGTCCTGGGGCCAATATTTAGCCCTCAATCAACATCACTAAAAAAAAACGAATTATCCGGTCATTTGTAGGAGCTTGCTGTGCGCAAATTGGCTGCTGCGTTTCCCACATTGCAACAATGACTACACTCCAAAGGTACTTCATTGGCTGTGAAGCGCTTTGGGACGTTCTGAGGCTGTATAAATGCAGTTTTCCGTTACTTTTTCTTTAACTCTGGTTGTGCAATTCAGTGCAAGTTCTGTTTGGCTCGAGTTGTGGAATGAGGCATCAAAGGGATGGGAAGGTGCAGATCCAGCAGCTGGCTATTTTTATCTGCAGCGTGCAGGAAACCTGGCTTAAATGCAGAACCGCCAATCCTTCGCCAGGCCTCCTGGCGCGCTGCTGGTGCGTTTATCCACGGCGGAGATCGCGGAAACACTTGGCTGGACCGTGCACGGGAGACCCCCGAACCTGCAGCTCACCGGCGGCGGAGGTCACGACCCCAGCCTCGGCCTGCCACAGCAACACGGAAAACAGGAGCAGGGGGCAGGCCATTCGGCCCCTCGAGCCTGCACCGCCATTCAATATGATCATGGCTGATCCTCGATCTCAACACCATATTCCCGCTTTCTCCCCATACCCCTTGATGCCTTTAGTGTCTAGAAATCTATCTATCGCCCTCTTAACTATATTCAGTGACTTGGCCTCCACAGCCTTCTGTGGTAGAGAATTCCACAGGTTCACCACCCTCGGAGTGAAAACATTTCTCCTCATCTCGCTCCTAAATTTCCTACCCCGTATCCTGAGACTGTGACCCCTTGTTTTAGCCTTCCCAGCCAGGGGAAACATCCTCCCCGCATCCAGTCTGTCCAACTCCGTCAGAATTTTATACCTTTCAATGAGATCGCGCGATACTGGTGAGGCAAGGTGCTAGGTGACCTCACTCCGACCAGACAAGGGGAGATGGTGTGACGGGGCAGGGGAGTCCTGGGGGGGGGGGGGTGGAATTTAACCCTCATCAATCGACGGGAAAGGAGCTGGGGCAGGGCAGGAGCCAAGTCCCCATTTTAATGCTGTTGGTTTCGGCCTCATTCACAACTTGCATTTCGACAGCGCCTTTTCAGCACCTCAGGACCTCCCAACGCGCTTCCCAGCCAATCGAAGACATTTTTGGAAGTGTAGGCGCTGTTGTAATGTGGAAAACGCGGCAGCCAATTTGCACACAGCAAGCTCCCACAAACGGCAATATGTTAATGACCCAGATCATCTGCTTTTAGTGATGTTGGTTGAAGGATAAATATTGGCCCCAGCACACCGGAGGGAGAACTCCCCCGCCCAGCTCCTTTCCCAAGCGTAGCCGTGGGATCTTGGTCCAATAGAGGGCAAACGTGGCCTCGGTTTAACGTCTCATCCGAAAGACGGCACCTCCGACAGTGCGGCGCTCCCTCAGTACTGCCCCTCTGACAGTGCGGCACCCCCTCAGCACTGCCCCTCTGACAGTGCGGCGCTCCCTCAGTACTGCCCCTCCGACAGTGCGGCACTCCCTCGATACTGCCCCTCCGACAGTGCGGCGCTCCCTCAGTACTGCCCCTCCGACCATGCGGCACTCCCTCAATACTGCCCCTCCGACAGTATGGCACTCCCTCAGAACTGCCTCTCCGACAGTGCGGCGCTCCCTCGGCACTGCCCCTCTGACATTGTGGCACTCCCTCAGCACTGCCCCTCCGACAGTGCGGCGCTCCCTCAGCACCGCCCCTCCGACAGTGCGGCGCTCCCTCAGCACTGCCCCTCCGACAGTGCGGTGCTCCCTCAGCACTGCCCCTCCGACAGTGCGGCGCTCCCTCAGCACTGCCCCTCCGACAGTGCAGCGCTCCCTCAGCACTGCACTGTGAGTGTCGGCCTGGATTTCTGTGCTCAAGTCCCTGGAGTGGGACTCGAACCCACAACCTTCTGACTCAGAGGCGAGAGTGCTGCCCACTGAGCCATGGCTGACACTAATAGCCAGCCGCTTGTTGGGGGAAAGAGAACGCCGAGAGCGGCAAAGTGTTTTGAGGGCCTGGCAAAAGAATAAGTTCGAGTCAGAGACAGTACGTCATCAGAGGCAGTCCCTCGGAATCGAGGAAGACTTGCCTCCACTCTAAAAGTGAGTTCTCAGGTGACTGAACAGTCCAATACGGGAATTACAGTCTCTGTCACAGGTGGGACAGACAGTGGTTGAGGGAAAGGGTGGGTGGGACTGGTTTGCCGCACGCTCCTTCCGCTGCCTGCGCTTGCTTTCTGCGCGCTCTCGGCAACGAGACTCAAGGTGCTCAGCGCCCTCCCGGATGCACTTCTTCCACTTAGGGCGGACTGGTCTTTGGCCCAGGGACTCCCAGGTGTCGGTGGGGATGTTGCACTTTATCAGGGAGGCTTTGAGGGTGGTCCCTTGTAACGTTCCCTCTGCCCACCTGGGGCTCGCTTGCCGTGTCGGGAGTTCCGAGTCGAGCGCTTGCTTTGGGTATCTGGTGTCGGGCATGCGGACAGCGTGACGAACCCGTGTCTTGATGTCAGTGCCACGAGGATACCGAGAGAGGGCGGACAGGACTCGTGCCTCCTTTGGGTCGGGAGGAAGGAGTTAAGGTGCGTCCGAGTGTGGCGTGTTCAAAGACATCAACCCTCTCAGTCTAACCCAACAACTCTTGTGTTTTCTTTAGCAGCAGAGAGACTGCTTGAGCGTGACTCCCTCAGTGATCTTGCGAATGGCTTTATCGCACTGCAATCACCAAGGAGGGATTGGTACAATGGCTATTGTTGCTGAGAAGTTACTGGTGGGGAGGTGTGGGGGGGGGGGGGGGGTGGAGGGGAGAGCTTGAAGTTGGGAGGGGGAGGGGTAGTTAGTTGAGGTCAGTTAAATGGCAAGTATACAGATCTGATTACTTTATTTCCCAGACGAATTCAGTTTCGGAATAAAAATGTCAATTGTAATTGCAAGCCCGTGGGGACTCTTAACTGAATTACCTCGGTTTGCAGTGAAAGAGTTTAACCATTCATGCATGATACATTAGACATCTTGCCTGGGGCCCGCACTCCCTGTCCGCGCACCTCACTTCCTGTTGTCACGGTAGTTGGTCACGCTTTTCCGTCACCCATTGAACGTGGCTATGTCAACGGTCACGATAAGTTGCCGGCTCTGACCAGTAGGTGGCTCTGTGGAGCCTGTTTACATTGGATACATGGCACAGAAACAGGCCACCCGGCCCAACCAGTCCAGGCCGGCGTTTATGCTCCACTCGAGCCTCCTCCCGTCTTTTCTCATCTAAATCTATCGGCGTAACCCTCTAGTCCCTTCTCCCCCATGTGCTTGTCCAGCCTCCCCTTAAATGCATCGATACTATTCGCCTCAACCCCTCCCTGTGGCAGCGAGTTCCACATTCTCACCGCTCTCTGGGTAAAGAGGTTTCTCCTGAATTCCCCATTGGGTTTCTCGGTGACGATCTTATATTGATGGCCTCTAGTTATACTCTTCCCCACAAGTGGAAACACTCTCTCTGTATACACTCTAGCAAATGGTAATTGGGATTAGACTGGGTGACCTTTTGTTGGACGGCGCAGATATAATGGTAAGTACTGCAGGGTATAGAATACTGCCAGGGTGATCTCCTGGACTAGTTTCGATCGCCTGGATGAGTCGGAGAGGAATTTTCCCAGATTTTTTCTCCCTAAATTGGCCTGGGTTTTTGCCTCTCCCAGGAGATCACATGGCTCCGGTTGGGGTGGAGTGTAGAATGTTTCAGTGTAAGGGGTGTCGCAGTTGTGTGTGAGGCGGACTGGTTGGACCGGGTGCTCTTTACCTGTCCGCCATTGTTCGTTGTTCATAGGTTTATATGTAACCTTCAGGGCTGCTGACCGAGGGCCGAGCGGCTCTTTGTCGACCGGCGCGGACACGATGGGCCCAAATGGTCTTCTGCACTGTAAATTTCCATGTTTCTAAAACCTTTTGAAAGACCTCTTATTAGGTCACCCCTCAGCCTTCTGCTTTCAAGAGAAAAGAGACCCAGCCTGTCTATCCTCTCCTGGTCGGCATACCCTTTTCCGAAGCCCCTTCCCCATCTCTGCCACCATTTTGTACAATGTAAAAAAAAAACCATGCTCAACTTAACGGGGAAGGGTCCAGATGGAGCTTTTGGGCATTTCCGTGACATCTTTAAATGACAGAAATTGAACCCTGTGCTTACACAGGGATTTGCACTGCATGTTTGTCATAGTGCTTGGCTTCTGTCGAGGCTATATTATTTGCACTTCATTGGGAAACACGGCAACCAGCATTCTGTATAATCGCACATCAGCTGCGGCTCAATGGATTGCGTGCTCGCCAAAAGGTCAAAGGGCAAAAATCTGGCAGATGGAGCATGATGTGGGAAAATGTGAGGTTATCCACTTTGGCAGAAAAAAAATCGAAAAGCAAATTACAATTTAAATGGAGAAAAATTGCAAAGTGCTGTAGCACAGAGGGACCTGTGAGTCCTTGTGCATGAAACACAAAAAGTTAGTATGCAGGTACAGCAAGTGATCAGGAAGGCCAATGGAATGTTGGCCTTTATTGTAAAGGGGATAGAGTATAAAATCAGAGAAGTCCTGCTACAACTGTACAGGGTATTGGTGAGGCCACACCTGGAGTACTGCGTGCAGTTTTGGTTATGTCTTGAATAAAGCAATATGACTGAGTACTGTAGACGTGAGTAAGTGTGACCTTAGTCTCTTTATTCTAACTCCAGAGTGCTGGTACAGCATGGAGGGCCTGCTTATATACAGTGCTCCCAAGGGATGCTGGGATCCCTTGGACTCCAACAGGTACGCCCTCTGGTGGCAATAGGATGCTGGTTACATAGGGTTGCATACATAACAGTTTTGGTCTCCGTATTTAAGGAAGGATATACTTGCTTTGGAGGCTGTTCAGAGAAGGTTCACTGGGTTGATTCCGGAGATGAGGGGGTTGAGTTATGAAGATAGGTTGAGTAGGTTGGGCCTCTACACATTGGTGTTCAGAAGAATGAGAGGTGATCTTATTGAAACATATAAGATAATGAGAAGGCTCGACAAGGTGGATGTAGAGAGGATGTTTCCACTCATAGGACAAACTAAAATTAGGAGAGGTAGTCTCAGAATAAGGGGCCGCCCATTTAAAACTGAGATGAGGAGGAATTTCTTCTCTCAGAGGGTTGTGAATCTGTGAAATTCTCTGCCCCAGAGAGCTGTGGAGGCTGGGTCATTGAATATATTTAAGGTGGAGATAGTCAGATCTTTGAGAGATAAGGGAGTCAAGAGCTGTGGGGCGTGGACCTCAGCCGATGATCAGCACTCCTGGCTGGCCTCCCACGTTCAACCCTCTATAAACTTGAGGTTATCCAAAACTCGTGTCCTAACTCGCACCAAGTCCCGTTCACCCATCACCCCCTGTGCTCGCTGCCCAGTGTCCTAACTCGCACCGAGTCCCGCTCACCCATCACCCCCAGTGCTCACTGACCCCGTGTCCTAACTCGCACCGAGTCCCGCTCTCCCATCACCCCCTGTGCTCGCTGCCCCGTGTCCTAACTCGCACCGAGTCCCACTCACCCATCACCCCCTGTGCTCGCTGCCCAGTGTCCTAACTCGCACCGAGTCCCGCTCACCCATCACCCCCTGTGCTCACTGACCCCGTGTCCTAACTCGCACCGAGTCCCGCTCACCCATCACCCCCTGTGCTCGCTGACCGACATTGGCTCCCGGTTAAGCAACGCCTCAGTTTCAAAATTCTCATCCTTGTTTACAAATCCCTCCATGGCCCTCGCCCCCTCCCTATCTCTGTAATCTCCTCCAGCCCCACAACCCCCCGAGATCTCTGCTCTAATTCTGCCCTCCTGAGCATCCCTGATTATAATCGCTCCACCATCGGTGGCCGTGCCTTCTGTTGCCTGGGCCCCAAGCTCTGGAACTCCCTCCCTAAACCTCTCCGCCTCTCTCTCCTCCTTCAATACGCTCCTTAAAACTGACCTCTTTGACCAAGGTTTTGGTCACCTGCCATAATTCCTCCTTGTGTGGTTCGGTGTCCAATTTTTTTTTGTTTTCTAACACTCCTGTGAAGTGGCTGAGGACATTTTAGGATGTGATATATTGAGCAATAAATTGAGACTGACATAAGCAATGCTTCCCCGGTGTCCTGGGGCCAATATTTATCCCTCAATCAACATAACAAAAATCAGATTTTCTGGGTCATTATCACATTGCTGTTTGTGGGAGCTTTCTGTGCGCAAATGTCTACCTCGTTTCCCACATTACAACAGTGACTGCACTCCAAAAGTACTTCATTGGCTGTAAAGCGCTTTCAGACACCCTTGAGGTCATGAAAGGCGCTATATAAATGCAAGTCTTTACATTTACTAAACCAACAAGGCCTTGGGATTAACCTCCAATTCTGCCCTCTTGCGCCTCACCCGATATCCATCACTCCACCATTGGTGACTGAGCCTGCAGCTGTCTGGGCCCCGAGCTCTGAAATTTCCACCCTAAACCTCTCCGCCTCTCTCTCTTCTCCTTTAAGATGTTCCTTAAAACCCACCTCTTTCACCAACCTTTTGGTCACCTGCCTGATTCGGGTCTCCGCAAGATCCTGCAAATCCCCTGGGAGGACAGACGCACCAACGTCAGCGTCCTCGACCAGGCCAACATCCCCAGCATCGAAGCACTGACCACACTCGATCAGCTCTGCTGGGCGGGCCACATTGTCCGCATGCCCCGACACGAGACTCCCAAAGCAAGCGCTCTACTCGGAACTCCGACACGGCAAGCGAGCCCCAGGTGGGCAGAGGAAACGTTTCAAGGACACCCTCAAAGCCTCCCTGATAAAGTGCAACATCCCCACCGACACCTGGGAGTCCCTGGCCCAAAGACCAGTCCGCCCCAAGTGGAAGGAGAGCATCCGGGAGGGCGCTGAGCACCTCGAGTCTCGTCGCCGAGAGCGTGCAGAAACCAAACTGTTCAGCCACCTGAGAACTCACTTTTAGAGTGGAAGCAAGTCTTCCTCGACTCCGAGGGACTGCCTATGATGATGATGATGGTCATTATGCGGCTCGGTGTCAGATTCTGTTTGATAACAGTCCAATACGGGAATTACAGACTCTGTCACAGGTGGGACAGTGGTTGAGGGAAGGGGAGGGTGGGACTGGTTTGCCGCACGCTCCTTCCGCTGCCTGAGCTTGCTTTCTGCACGCTCTCGGCGACGAGACTCGAGGTGCTCAGCGCCCTCCCGGAAGCACTTCCCCCACTTAGGGCGGTCTTTGGCCAGGGACTCCCAGGTGTCGGTGGGGATGTCGCACTTTATCAGGGAGGCTTTGAGGGTGGTCCTTGTAACATTTCCTCTGTCCACTTGGGGCTCGCTTGCCGTGTAGGAGTTCCGAGTAGAGCGCTTGCTTTGGGAGTCTCGTGTCTGGGGCATGCGGACAATGTGGCCCACCCAGCGGAGCTGGTCGAGTGTGGTCAGTGCTTCGATGCTGGGGATGTTGGCCTGGTCGAGGACGCTGACGTTGGTGCATCTGTCCTCCCAGGGGATTTGCAGGATCTTGCAGAGTATCTTAAACGATAAGGGGATAAGAGGTTATGGGGAGCGGGCGGGGAAGTGGAGCTGAGTTGATGATCAGATCAGCCACGATCGTCTTAAATGGTGGAGCAGGCTCGAGGGGCTGTAAGGTCTACTCCTGCCCCTATTTCTTAAGTTCTTATGTTCTAGGCAGTGTGGGTGGTATTTCTCCAGTGATTTGAGGTGTCTACTGTACATGATCCATGTCTCTGAGCCATACAGGAGGGCGGATATTATTACAGCCCTGTAGACCATGATCTGTTTGGCCACGGGCTAGCTCGTTGCTGGAGGCATCGAGGGTCTGTGGCCCCGATTGTCCACCAGCCAGAACTGGAGTGGGGCCAAGGGGCTTAAACCCACCACTCGGGCCTCGGTCTCAATCTGCGCACAATCCCCGGACTGGACTCGTTGACATTAGGGGGAATGGGGGTTGAGGGTATCATTTGGAATCCAACCCGGGCACCGGACCCACTCGCGGCCAGGACTATCGGGGGTGGTTCCTGGCCGTGACCTGGCAGGGCTGGGGGTTGGGAGGGAGTGGGGTGGGGGGGGAATTTTTCCAGCCAATGAGCCGATGTTGCTGTTTGGAAACTGGCATTCGGCCTGAGAACTGGACGGGCCTCAGGACAATCCGATCGGCCAAGTGCATGGCTCACACGTGGTCTCCACCGGCCGATGGAAGTGGTTACCCAGAAATCTACATCCACTTCCCATTCACTCCCACTGTACACAATCCCAATGGACCCAAACCCCTTCCCACTCACTCCTGTTGTACAGAATCCCAATGGACCCAACCCCTTCCCATTCACTCCCATTGTACACAATCCCAATGGACCCAAACCCCTTCCCATTCATTCCCATTGTACACAATCCCAATGGACCCAAACCCCTTCCCACTCACTCCTGTTGTACAGAATCCCAATGGACCCAACCCCTTCCCATTCACTCCCATTGTACACAATCCCAATGGACCCAAACCCCTTCCCATTCACTCCCATTGTACACAATCCCAATGGACCCAAACCCCTTCCCATTCACTCCCATTGAACACAATCCCAATGGACCCAAACCCCTTCCCATTCATTCCCATTGTACACAATCCCTGCACCAAGTATGAGCTGTGGCTAATTATTTAGGGCTGGATTTCTGGTTGTCGAATGCCTCAGTTAGCGGCCAGAGGGGACGTTAACGGGAGCGTAAGAGGTTACCGATCGGGAGAGCAGCGTTTAGCGCCCTGACCGAAAATGCCTTCGCGGCTCACCGGGGACACAAACCAGTAGCGCCTGGCTGCTGACGATTGCTCCGATCTTGACGTATTTCTGGTGCAACGCCCACGCTTAACCCCGGTCGGTAAATTCGGTGTGGCCACCTCATTGAGTGCCCGCCAAGGACAACGTCTGGAGAAACAGCCGGTCCAGGCTTGCAGAGTCGTTAACTGGCGGCTACTTAAAGGGACGAGGAAACGCTTCCCTGGGAGGTCACATTCGGTGCAACGTTTACACACCGCACGGTGCGTGAGTCTCCCAGTTCGCAGTGGCAGACAGACAGAAATAAGAGTTCGGCTTGAGAAAACGTGATTTTGAAAATTTGAATGGGTGCGTTACTACACCGTTCCTTTAAGACTCGGCTTTTCCCGGGATCTGAATCGGATTTCCGCGCATGCGCGACGATCGGTTAAATTTAGCGCCGGTATTTTCGTTAGCGCCTCCCCCAGCTCTGGTGTGCAACGGCTGATTTTGCGCCCCTGTCTGCTCCTCGCACGATTGTGAGCAATTTCTGGGCGGAGGGCGCAAACCCTTTCAAGGCGCTAAAATTAGCGCCCCGCCTAGGTTACCGCCCCAAATCAGGCACAACCGAAATTCTCCCCCCAAGTGTTTAACGTTGAGATCGTTGAATGTAACTCGACACCCCCCCGCCCCCCGCCCATCCCCCGCCTTGTTCAATGCAGAAGGGATCATATCTTTCCAAAGTCCGATTGATTGGAGGTTAAACGTCTGCTTGGTGCTCCCGCCTCTGCCGCACTGGTTAAACGATTAACTGGGTCGCGGGACGGAGATCTGCTTGTTATCCGTAGCTCAATGCAACAAAGCGACAAGAGTTCTCGTCAGTTCTGCTGCGGTGTTTATCAGGCCCCCCGCTGTTTCAGTGCCTGCCTGCTCTGTATTTCCTGTCTTTCATCTCCCCAGGAGTCCTGTGCTCGCACGTGGAGAGAAGGGATGTTCCTGCTGAAATCCCGGGTGCATTTGTAGTTGTTGGCTCTCTCTGTTTGGATGCTATAGCCAGGAAAAGCTGACAGCGTTGTGTATATGTGTGTGTCTGTCTTATCATGTTGGTGTGTCCCCCCAACTGTGTATATGCACCTGTGTATAAATGTACAGTTGTGTGTATAAACATGTGATATGTGTTTGTGTGTGTCTCTAATGTGTACTTGGATGTGTCTGGATTTCTGATGTTTGTGCACATATCAAGCCCAGGCCCTCAAATCTGCCACCAAGCTCATGGTCTACAGGGCTGTAGTGATACCCACCCTCCTGTATGGCTCAGAGACATGGACCATGTACAGTATATAAGTCGCTGGAGAAATACCACCAACGATGTCTCTGCGAGATCCTGCAAATCCCCTGGGAGGACAGACGCACCAACGTTAACGTCCTCGACCAGGCCAACATCCCCAGCATCGAAGCACTGACCACACTCGACCAGCTCCGCTGGGCGGGCCACATTGTCCGCATGCCCCGACACGAGACTCCCAAAGCAAGCGCTCTACTCGGAACTCCTTCACGGCAAGCGAGCCCCAGGTGGGCAGAGGAAATGTTTCAAGGACCACCCTCAAAGCCTCCCTGATAAAATGTAACATTCCCACCGACACCTGGGAGTCTCTGGGCAAAGACTGCCCTAAGTGGAGGAAGTGCATCCGGGAGGGCGTTGAGCAACTCGAGTCTCGTCGCCGAGAGCGTGCAGAAAACAAGCGCAGGCAGCGGAAGGAGCGTGCGGCAAACCAGACTCCCCACCCTTTCCCTCAACCACTGTCTGTCCCACCTGTGACAGAGACTGTAATTCCTGTATTGGACTGTTCAGTCACCTGAGAACTCACTTTTAGAGTGGAAGCAAGTCTTCCTCGGTTTGTGTGATTTGCGTGTGTATGTAATATGTACGTTGGTGTGCCTGGCTATCTGATGTGTGTGCATATATATTATAAGAACATAAGAAATAGGAGCAGGAGTCGGCCATACGGCCCCTCGAGCCTGCTCCGCCATTTAATACGATCATGGCTGATCTGATCATGGACTCAGCTCCACTTCCCCGCCCGCTCCCCATAACCCTTCGCTCCCTTATCACTCAAAAATCTGTCTATCTCCACCTTATATATATTCAATGACCCAGCCTCCACAGCTCTCTGGGGCAGAGAATTCCACAGATTTACAACCCTCTGAGAGAAGAAATTCCTCCTCATCTCAGTTTTAAATGGGCGGTCCCTTATTCTAAGATTATTCCCCCTAGTTCTAGTCTCCCCCATCAGTGGAAACATCCTCTCTGCATCCACCTTGTCAAGCCCCCTCATAATCTTATACGTTTCGATAAGATCACCTCTCATTCTTCTGAATTCCAATGTGTATTCAGCTGTGTTTGTCTATACGTGTGTCAGCTGTGGTTCAGTGTGTAGCACCCTCGCCTCTGAGTCAGAAGGTTGTGGGTTCAAGTCCCACTCCAGGGACTTGAGCACATAAATCTAGGCTAACACTCACAGTGCAGTGCTGAGGGAGCGCCGCACTGTCGGAGGGGCAGTGCTGAGGGAGCGCCGCACTGTCGGAGGGGCAGTGCTGAGGGAGCGCCGTACTGTCGGAGGGGCAGTGCTGAGGGAGCGCCGCACTGTCGGAGTGGCAGTGCTGAGGGAGCGCCGCACTGTCGGAGGGGCAGTACTGAGGGAGCGCCGCTCTGTCGGAGGGGCAGTACTGAGGGAGCGCCGCACTGTCGGAGGGGCAGTACTGAGGGAGCGCCGCACTGTCGGAGGGGCAGTACTGAGGGAGCGACGTTAAACCGAGGTCTGCTCTCTCTGGGTGTAAACGATCGTTTGGCACTATTCCGAAGTCCTGGCTGAAATTCATCCCTCAATTATCATCAGATGGGATTATCACATTGTCACATTGCTGTGTGTGGGAGCTTGCTGCCGCATTTCCCACATTACAACAGTGACTGCACTCCAAAAGTACTTCATTGGCTGTGAAGCACTTTGGGACATCGGGTGGTCGTGAAAGGCGCTATATAAATGCAAGTCTTACTTTCACATGTGAAATGTGTGTATGTATATATATATATGTGCATCTCTCTGTGAAGGTGGTATATATGTGTGCGTTATACGTTCCTGTTCATACTGTGAGGAATGTCAGTACTGGATTGGACCACTTTCCGTTACCCAGTGTCAGGAACAGAAAGGGAATAATAAAGGCAGACTAGCAGTTCCATTACACCTTGAACCTCAAAGCGCTTTACAGCCAATGAAGTACTTTTGGAGTGTAGTCACTGTTGTAATGTGGGAAACACGGCAGCCAATTTGCGCACAGCAAGCTCCCACACAGCAATGTGATAATGTGATAATCCCATCTGATGATAATTGAGGGATGAAATTCAGCCAGGACTTTGAAATAGTGCCAAAGGATCTTTTACAGCCAGAGAGAGGAGACCTTGGTTTAACGTCTCATCCGAAAGACGGCACCTCCGACAGTGCGGCGCTCCCTCAGCACTGCACTGGGAGTTTCAGCCTGGATTTATGTGCTCAAGTCCCTGGAGTGGGACTCAAACCCACAACCTTCGGACTCAGAGGCGAGAGTGCTGCCCACTGAGCCACGGCTGACACAGAGTCTGTCCCATCAAACACTCCCAGGGCAGGTACAGGGGGTTAGATATAGAGTAAAGCTCCCTCTACACTGTCCCATCAAACACTCCCAGGGCAGGTACAGCACGGGGTTAGATACAGAGTAAAGCTCCCTCTACACTGTCCCATCAAACACTCCCAGGGCAGGTACAGCACGGGGTTAGATACAGAGTAAAGCTCCCTCTACACTGTCCCATCACACACTCCCAGGGCAGGTACAGCACGGGGTTAGATACAGAGTAAAGCTCCCTCTACACTGCCCCATCAAACACTCCCAGGGCAGGTACAGCACGGGGTTAGATACAGAGTAAAGCTCCCTCTACACTGTCCCATCAAACACTCCCAGGGCAGGTACAGCATGGGGTTAGATACAGAGTAAAGCTCCCTCTACACTGTCCCATCAAACACTCGCAGGACAGGTACAGGGGGTTAGATACAGAGTAAAGCTCCCTCTACACTGTCCCATCAAACACTCCCAGGACAGGTACAGCACGGGGTTAGATACAGAGTAAAGCTCCCTCTACACTGTCCCATCAAACACTCCCAGGACAGGTACAGCACGGGGTTAGATACAGAGTAAAGCTCCCTCTACACTGTCCCATCAAACACTCCCAGGGCAGGTACAGCACGGGGTTAGATACAGAGTAAAGCTCCCTCTACACTGTCCCATCAAACACTCGCAGGACAGGTACAGCACGGGGTTAGATACAGAGTAAAGCTCCCTCTAATCGCTCCACCATCGGTGGCCGTGCCTTCTGTTGCCTGGGCCCCAAGCTCTGGAACTCCCTCCCTAAACCTCTCCGTCTCTCTACCTCTCTCTCCTCCTTCAAGACACTCCTTAAAACCGACCTCTTTGACCTAGCTTTCGGTCACCTGCGCTAATTTCTACTTTTGCGGCTCGGTGTCAAATTTTTATCCCATAATACTCTTATGAAGAGCCTTGTGACGATAAAGGTGCGATATAAATACAAGTGTTTGTTCTGCCATTCGATTCGATCGTGGGTGATGTGTACCCCTGCTTCATCGATCGCATTGGCTCCATTTCCCTTGGTTACCCTGGGGCTGCCGCGAGGTTCAGTCGGGGGTGTTCGGAAGTGACCGGGGTTTTGACGAGCGTGGCTGAGGAGAAACTCTTTGCAATGGCCGAGGGGCTCGGTAACCAGAGGGACACAGATTTAAGACAAACGGCAAAAGAGCCAGAGGGGGACGATGGGGAGAATGTTTTTTACGCAGCGAGTTGTTGCGATCGGGAACGCGCTGCCTGAAAGGGCGGTGGGAGCAGATTCAGTAGTGACTTTCAAACCGGGAAATTGGATGAACACTTGAAGGGGATATACGAGCAGGGCTACGGAGAAAGAGCAGGCTGGTGGGGAGTAGGACGAACTGGGGAGCTCAGTCAAATAGCCGACAGAGGGATGATGGGCCTCCTTCGGTGCGGTGTTATTTGCTCATCAATGTGGTCTTCACAGGCCGAGTGGATTCTCTAGCACTGAACTATTATAATTTTAAAATGACCGACAAAGAACTTGGTGGTTCTTGAGTAAGGAAAATGTGGCACTGCTTTAGAAATGATCAAGAATCTCCCAGTGCAAGACTGTAGATGTGTGCCACACTACTTGTATGTCTCAGCGAACACAGAAATTCAGTGATCAAACATCGCAACTTTCCACCAACGTTGATTCAAAGATTTCCAGCTGAGTTGATCTTCATTTTAAGCGAATGTCCTTTGAGAATAGTAATGTATCTTGGACCTGGTCTCCAGTCGTCCTGGTTAACCCTTGCCACTGGACCAAGACCTCGCTCTGTCAAGCCCCGTGTGGTGGCTGGTGTGCAACGGCCACCCCACGTTAAAAAAATCCACGCACAGGCATCTTCCACCCTTCAGGATGTAGTTCGGGATCCGGAATATTAGGTCCTTCATTGAAACACCTGTGAACTCATCCCTTTTTGGAGCAAGTCATCCTCGACACGAGGGACCGCCCAATACTATAATACTATTCTGTGATTACAGCCATGTCACAATTCATCCGTCACCTCCCCTGCGCAGGGCTGCAATGTCACGGCCTAACGGAAGGCAGTGGGTTGACAGGGCACCCCCGCTGTTTGACAGCCCCCAGCAATAAGGGCATTCAGTCGAAGGTTTCCACAGTGAAGGTCCCAGGCCCGGGCCCTGTTGGGCAAGGGCGAAGGTACGTGGGCAGCCCAGCACGGTTTTAGCGGGTCGCTTCTCACCCCTTTTGCTCCCGAAGGTGCCGACTCTTGTCGGGGGCAATTGGGAGTGTTTGATGGGACGGTGTAGAGGGAGCTTTACTCTGTATCTAACCCCGTGCTGTACCTGCCCTGGGAGTGTTTGATGGGACAGTGTAGAGGGAGCTTTACTCTGTATCTAACCCCCTATACCTGCCCTGGGAGTGTTTGATGGGACAGTGTAGAGGGAGCTTTACTCTGTATCTAACCCCGTGCTGTACCTGCCCTGGGAGTGTTTGATGGGACAGTGTGGAGGGAGCTTTACTCTGTATCTAACCCCGTGCTGTACCTGCCCTGGGAGTGTTTGATGGGACGGTGTAGAGGGAGCTTTACTCTGTATCTAACCCCGTGCTGTACCTGCCCTGGGAGTGTTTGATGGGACAGTGTGGAGGGAGCTTTACTCTGTATCTAACCCCGTGCTGTACCTGCCCTGGGAGTGTTTGATGGGACAGTGTAGAGGGAGCTTTACTCTGTATCTAACCCCGTGCTGTACCTGCCCTGGGAGTGTTTGATGGGACAGTGTAGAGGGAGCTTTACTCTGTATCTAACCCCCTGTACCTGCCCTGGGAGTGTTTGATGGGACAGTGTAGAGGGAGCTTTACTCTGTATCTAACCCCGTGCTGTACCTGCCCTGGGAGTGTTTGATGGGGCAGTGTAGAGGGAGCTTTACTCTGTATCTAACCCCGTGCTGTACCTGCCCTGGGAGTGTTTGATGGGACAGTGTAGAGGGAGCTTTACTCTGTATCTAACCCCGTGCTGTCCCTGCCCTGGGTGTTTGCGGGGACAGTGGGTGGGCTCAGTGGACAGTGTTTAGACCCCGATGAGCAATGTGAGGAAGCCCTGTTACTGCTCGAAGCTGCTGCTAGTCAACGCCAGCAGCTGTGGGCTCGGTGCCGAGGCACACATTTACAGCTGTCGTTTGCACAGCCTGCAAAGGTTACTGGAGCCTAATCGACCTCTCGCCATGAGGGCCCTGCGTGGCTGAAATGTCTCCCGCTGTCGTCTGGACCCAGGCCCCCTGCCGCATGAAAATAAACTTTCAACTAATTAAAGACTTGGACTTAAAAATAACGCCAGGCGATAGGGGCTCGATTTAGTTTCACACGTTTATCTTTAAGTCAATTTTCAGCGGGCAATTGACTACCCCTCTGCAGACAAAGACCCAAGGGGTACATGTCTCTCCTCTAATTCTGCCCTGACCATCCCTGATTATAATCGCTCCACCATCGGTGGCCGTGCCTTCTGTTGCCTGGGCCCCAAGCTCTGGAACTCCCTCCCTAAACCTCTCCGCCTCTCTCTCCTCCTTCAAAACGCTCCTTAATACTGGCCTCTTTGACCCAGCTTTTGATCACCTGCCCTAATGTCTCCTTCCTTAGCTACTTCCTGTAGAGTGCCTTCGGACAATTTACTACACACCACATTCTACCCGACGTAAACCAGAGGTGATCCAAAACTCGGCTGCCCCGTGTCCTAACTCGCACTGAGTCCCGCTCACCCATCACCCGCGTTGCTCGCTGCCCCATGTCCTAACTCGCACCGAGTCCCGCTCACCCATCACCCGCTGTGCTCGCTGCCCCATGTCCTAACTCGCACCGAGTCCCGCCCACCCATCACCCCGTGTGCTCGCTGCCCCATTTCCTAACTCGCACCGAGTCCCGCTCACCCATCACCCCCTGTGCTCGCTGCCCCGTGTCCTAACTCGCACCGGGTCCCGCTCACCCCTCACTCCCTGTGCTCACTGACCTACATTGGCTCCCGGTTAAGCAACGCCTCGATTTCAAAATTCTCATCCTTGTTTACAAATCCCTCCATGGCCCTCGCCCCCTCCCTATCTCTGCAATCTCCTCCAGCCCCATAACCCCCCGAGATGTCTGCACTCCTCTAATTCTGCCCTCCTGAGCATCCCTGATTATAATCGCTCCACCATCGGTGGCCGTGCCTTCTGTTGCCTGGGCCCCAAGCTCTGGAACTCCCTCCCTAAACCTCTCCGCCTCTCTTTCCTCCTTCAAGTCACTCCTTAAAACCGACCTCTTTGACCAAGCTTCTGGTCACCTGCCCTAATTTCTACTTGTGCGGCTCGGTGTCAAATTTGTATCGTGTAACACTCCTGTGAAGCGACTTGGGGACGTTTCACTACGTTAAAGGCGCTATATAAATATAAGTTGTTGTTGTTTCGGGGCAATCTGTCATTGCAGGTTGATGAAGGAAAAATGGCCCCTCCCCATTTCTCATTCTGTTTTTCTGCCCCACCTTCCCTAACCGCGTGCTCCCCTCCCCGCCCTGAATCCACGAACCTGTACAGTCCGACCCTCTCCCCCTCAGGTCGTCATTCTTTACGTCAGTCCCAGGCGCGAGTTGGCTCTGGTGGTCCCGTCCAATTCCTCCCCCCCCACCCACCACCAACCCACACCGCCCCCTCGCCCCATCCCACCGACTTTCCCATAAGCCAACAACCTGCGTTTGTTTAACAACAGCACCAGCTTCACTGGACGGTTATGTGACAAAACTATGACACCAAGCCACATACGGAGAAATTAGGGCAGGTGACCAAAAGCTGGGTCAGAGAGGTCGGTTTTATGGAGCGTCTTGAAGGAGGAGAGAGAGGCGGAGAGGTTTAGGGAGGGAGTTCCAGAGCTTGGGGCCCAGGCAACAGAAGGCACGGCCACCGATGGTGGAGCGATTATAATCAGGGATGCTCAGGAGGGCAGAATTAGAGGAGCGCAGACATCTCGGGGGGTTGTGGGGCTGGAGGAGGTTACAGAGATAGGGAGGGGGCGAGGGCCATGGAGGGATTTGAAAACAAGAATAGGAATTTTAAATTTGAGGAGTCCGTGAATCAGAAGCCAATGTCGGTCAGCGAGAACGTTGGCTATGGGGGCGGGGCGTGGGGAGAAATATATGAAGGCAGATTAATCAATATGCATATCAATATTTGAGATGGTTGCAGACAGCGGCCCGTGTCGAGGAGTGGCCTGTATCACTCGGAGTCAGTGAATCATCCCAGTGTCCAGATACGGTCACTCACTGCAGTTGCCCGCTGGGACAGAATGGCCTACCCCGTTGGAATTCTGCTGACAGACTGTATAACGAGAGGAACAGCAGTCAGGCTGATAAGGGAAAGACTTGCATTTATATAGCGCCTTTCACGACCACCGGACATCTCAAAGTGCTTTGCAGCCAATGAAGTGCTTTTGGAGTGTAGACGCTGTTGTAATGTGGGAAATGCGGCAGCCAATTTGCGCACAGCAAGTTCCCACAAACAGAAACGTGATAATGTTATGTTGATTGAGGGATAAATATTGGCCCCAGGACACCGGGGAGAACTCCCCTGCTCTTCTTCCAAATAGTGACATGGGATTTTTTACATCCACCCGAGAGGTTTAACCTCTCATCACGAAAGATGGCACCTCCGGCAGTGCGGTACTCCTTCAGTACTGCCCCTCCGACAGTGCGGCGCTCCCTCAGTACTGCCCCTCTGGCAGTGCGGCACTCCCTCAGTACTGCCCCTCCGACAGTGCAGTACGGCACTCCCTCAGTACTGACCCTCCGACAGTGCAGTACGGCACTCCCTCAGTACTGCCCCTCCGACAGTGGAGTACGGCACTCCCTCAGTACTGCCCCTCTGGCAGTGCGGCACTCCCTCAGTACTGCCCCTCCGACAGTGCGGCGCTCCCTCAGCACTGCCCCTCCGACAGTGCGGCGCTCCCTCAGCACTGCTCCTCCGACAGTGCGGCGCTCCCTCAGCACTGCCCCTCCGACAGTGCGGCACTCCCTCAGCACTGCCCCTCCGACAGTGCGGCGCTCCCTCAGCACTGCCTCTCCGACAGTGCGGCGCTCCCTCAGCACTGCCTCTCCGACAGTGCGGCGCTCCCTCAGCACTGCCTCTCCGACAGTGCGGCGCTCCCTCAGTACTGTCCCTCCGACAGTGCGGCGCTCCCTCAGCACTGCCCCTCCGACAGTGCGGCGCTCCCTCAGCACTGCCCCTCCGACAGTGCGGCGCTCCCTCAGCACTGCCTCTCCGACAGTGCGGCGCTCCCTCAGCACTGCCTCTCCGACAGTGCGGCGCTCCCTCAGCACTGTCCCTCTGACAGTGCGGCGCTCCCTCAGCACTGCCTCTCCGACAGTGCGGCGCTCCCTCAGCACTGCCCCTCCGACAGTGCGGCGCTCCCTCAGCACTGCCCCTCCGACAGTGCGGCGCTCCCTCAGCACTGCACTGGGAGTGTCAGCCTGGATTTATGTGCTCAAGTCCCTGGAGTGGGACTCGAACCCACAACCTTCTGACTCAGAGAGCGAGAGAGAGAGAGTGCGAACCACTGAGCCACGGCTGACAGTGGAAGTCAGGGGGGTTCCGGGGGGGAGGCGGGAGGGAGGGGCTTGAGCATGCTGGGTGGGGTGCGGGGTGCACTGGTTGGGAGGGGCGCTGGGTGGGGGGGGGGAGGGAAAGGGATGTGGGGGCCCGATACCCACTGAGAATTGTCTGGATCTTTGCTTTCAGTTTCTGCTCCCCCCACCACACCACCCCCCCCCCCGACCTTCCTGCACGCCCCTGATTCAGTCCACAATCCCCCGCTATGCCCCTGCACTTTCTGACTGCAGCTTGACGAACACTTGCGTCAAGCGAGAAAAATAAATCATTCTTCTCTGCCGTCTGCCCTCTGATTCCGAGAATCCGGAATGAATGGGGCCCACAGTGAGGGGGAGCGAGAGACAAACTGGAGACCCGGCTTCCCTTGTCGAATGTTCCAGCAGGAATGTCTCGGAGAATTCGGAACACTCTAAACCTTTCATGATACCCAATCCTCACAGTGTGCCATAACTGCAGCACCGCCATTCGATATTAACCCTGTCCTGTCCTTGCCTCTGATCCCGTCTCAACCCAACCCACCATCCCCCTCTCACTCCACACCTCGCTCGTTGTGTGAGGCGCGGCTCAGTGTGCAGCACACTCGACTCTGAGTCAGAAGGTTGTGGGTTCGAGTCCCACTCCGGGGACTTGAGTACATAAATCCAGGCCGACACTCACAGTGCAGTGCTGAGGGAGTGCTGCACTGTTGGAGGGGCAGTACTGAGGGAGCGCTGCACTGTCGGATGGGCAGTACTGAGGGAGTGCCGCACTGTTGGAGGGGCAGTACTGAGGGAGTGCTGCACTGTCGGAGGGGCAGTACTGAGGGAGCGCCGCACTGTCGGAGGGGCAGTGCTGAGGGAGCGCCGCACTGTCGGAGGGGCAGTACTGAGGGAGCGCCGCACTGTCGGAGGGGCAGTACTGAGGGAGCGCCGCACTGTCGGAGGGGCAGTACTGAGGGAGCGCCGCACTGTCGGAGGGGCAGTACTGAGGGAGCGCCGCACTGTCGGAGGGACGGTGCTGAGGGATATTTCTAACCATGGGCTCGGTGGGTCGCGCACTCTCTCTCGCCTCCGAGTTGTGAGGCCGTGGGTTCAAGCCACGTTCCCGAGAGTCGAACGCGAAACATCTCAGGCCCACGCTCCCGGGGCAGGGCTGGGGGAGCGTCGCACTTTCAGAGGGCGGCGCCTTTCAAGGGGTGGGACGTTAAACCGAGGGCCCCATCCGCCATCTCCAAAGTTGATGTAAAATATCGGGAGTGAAGGGTTATGGGGAGCGGGCAGGACTTTGAGGCCGAGATCAGATCAGCCATGATCTTATTGAATGGCGGAGCATGCTCGAATGGCCGACTCCTGCTCCTATTTTTTATGTTCTTAAAAGATCCCCACGGCCGCTATTGGAAGAAGAGCGGGCGGAGTTCTCCCCTGTCAAGTATTCAACTATCATTTAACCCATGTATAAACTGACCTAAGTTGTACACCTTGAGAACATTGACCACAAGGGGTGAACTTGTGGGAGACACTCCTAACCTGGACTTTCAGGTATAAAAGGGGAAGCTCCACCCACCTTCATCACTTGACCTCTTGGTAATAAAGGTAACTGGTCACAGAGTGACCTCTCAAGTATGGGCCTCGTGTGCATTTATACTGTATAGTAAGGAGATATTATTGGCGACGAGAAACTGGGATTTAAACCATGTGAGCATGGCCACTAGCAGCACAGAAGAGAGGTACTGTGTTGGTGATGATTGGGACGACTTTATTGAGAGACTACAGCAAAGTTTTGTCACTAAGGAATGGTTGGGACAGGATTCGGGCAACAAACGCAGGGCTCATCTCCTGACGGTTTGTGGATCCAGGACGTACTCCCTGATGAAGGACTTTCTAGCGCCAGAGAAGCCGGCGGACAAGACGTTCGAAGAGCAGATTAAGTTGATCGGGGAACACCTTAAACCGGCGAGCAGCATGCACATGGCGAGACACCGGTTTTACACGCACCGGCGGCGAGAAGGGCAAAGCGTTCCAGACTTCGAGGCAGACTGGCGAACCTATGTAAGTTCCCAGATGCAGAGCGGAGATGCTGTGAGACTTTTTTATTGAGGGCATCGGGCACGCTGGGGTTTTCAGGAAACTGATTGAGACCAAAGACTTGACCTTGGAAGCGGTGGCTCTGATAGCCCAGACAATTATCTCAGGGGAGGAAGAGACCAGAATGATGTATGACAAAAATCTTGGCTCAAATGCGGCAAACGACCAGGGAGTCAACATTGTTAACGCGGCATACAATTCTCTAGGCAGACAAGGGCAATCGGACATGCCCCAGCATGCAGTCGAACCCAAAGGGGGAATTCAACAGAGACAATGGCTAGCTGAACGGCGATTCATGCCATCGCAATGGACAATGCGACCAGTAATGGGGCCATCAACACCTGTTAATGGTGCGCTTAAGGACAGTTACAGAGACACAGAGACGATCGACTGGTAATGGACCTTTTGTTTCCAACAATGGGGCCTCCAGCTCATGCTGGAGGTGCGGAGGCAAACACCCAGCCAGAGCTTGCAGGTATCAGCAATATACCTGTAGAAACTGCAACGTCAGCGGTCACTTGGCACGTATGTGCAGGAAGCCTGCAGCCAGGTTGATGTACGAGGAGGACGGGCCCGATGTAAGCCCTACGAGGCCAAATGAATACTGGGGGAAATCGCTGGAAGCTGAAGTTCAGCGAGTTCATGTGGAGCACATATACAGTTCATATACCAGGACACCACCGATAATGATGAAAGTGCTCCTCAATGGCATCCCAGTATTAATGGAGCTAGACACGGGGGCCAGCCAGTCCCTGATGAGTATCAAACTTTTCAAAAGGTTGTGGGTGTCCAAGGCCAGGAGGCCAAAATTATTGCCGATTGACACACAGCTACGGACATATACAAAGGAGATCATTCTGGTGCTAGGCAGCGCCACGGTAGTCATGACCCACAAAGATTCGGAGAACAGGTTGCCACTCTGGATTGTCCCGGGGGATGGTCCCGCACTACTGGGGAGGAGTTAGCTTGCTGTCATGAACTGGAAATGGGCCGATGTCAATGCAATTTCTTCTGTGGAGCGAGTATCATGCTCACAGGTCCTGGAGAAATTTGACTCATTATTTCAACCCGGCATCGGGGCCAAGGTAGTGATCCACATAAACCCGGACGCCAGACCAGTACACCACAAGGCCAGAGCAGTGCCGTACGTGATGCAGGAAAAGATAGAAGGCGAATTGGACCACCTGCTGAGGGAAGGCATCATCTCGCCAGTCGAATTCAGTGATTGGGCGAGCCTGATTGTGCCAGTGGTCAAGGCGGATGGGTCGGTCAGGATATGTGGTGATTACAAGGCCACCATCAATCGGGTGTCACTCCAAGACCAGTACCCGCTACCGAGAGCGGAGGACCTCTTTGCGACGCTGTCCGGTGGCAAATTTTTTTCAAAATTGGACCTGACCTCAGCTTACATGACCCAGGAGCTGGCGAGTGAGTCGAAGAAGCTGACCACCATCACGACACACAAGGGGTTGTTTGAGTACAACAGATGTCCGTTCGGGAGTCGCTCGGCCGCTGCGATCTTTCAGCGAAATATGGAAAGCCTCCTCAAGTCGATTCCAGGGACGGTGGTTTTTCAGGACGACATCCTCATCACAGGTCGCGATACTGAAGAACACCTCCACAACAGGAGGAGGTGCTACGCAGACTGGACCGGGTAGGGCTGCGACTGAAAAAGGCGAAGTGCATCTTCTTAGCTCCAGAGGTAGAATTCCTGGGGATGAGGGTAGCAGCAGACGGGATCAGACCTACTGCGTCCAAAATGGAAGCAATCCAGAGAGTATCCAGACCCCGCAACGCGATGGAGCTGCGTTCGTTCCTGGGGCTCCTGAACTATTTTGGTAACTTTCTTCCCAAATTGAGCACGCTGTTAGAGCCGCTACACGTGCTCCTCCGCAAAGGTCGTGATTGGGTCTGGAGGGACAGCCAGGAAAGGGATTTTGATAGAGCACGCAATTTGTTATGCTCCAACAAACTGTTAACGTTATATGACCCGTGTAAGAAACTTGTGTTAACGTGCGATGCGTCGTCCTATGGGGTCAGGTGTGTGTTGCAGCATGTCAATGCCAAGGGTCAGTTACAGCCAGTAGCTTATGCCTCCAGAAGTCTGTCCCAGGCAGAAAGGGGCTACGGGATGGTAGAAAAGGAAGCGCTAGCATTTGTATATGCAGTAAAAAAAATGCACCAGTATCTGTTTGGCAGGAAATTTGAGCTGGAGACAGATCACAAACCCCTAATGTCCCTTTTGGCCGACAGCAAGGCCATAAATGCGAATGCATCGGCCTGCATACAGAGGTGGGCACTTAGGTTAGCCGCCTATGACTACACAATTCGGCACAGACCGGGCACTGAAAACTGCGCCGATGCACTCAGCAGGCTCCCACTAGCCACCACCGAGGGGGCACCTGAGCATGATGCTGAGATGGTCATGGCTGTTGAAGCTTTCGAAAGCGAAAGCTCACCTGTGACAGCCCGTCAGATTAAAGTCTGGACAAATAAAGACACGCTACTGTCTTTAGTTAAGAAATGTGTCCTGAATGGGGACTGGGCAGCCAGGTACGGGGCATGCCCTGAGGAGTTTAAACTGTTTCATAGGCACAAGGATGAACTCTTGATTCAGGCCGATTGCCTACTGTGAGGAAACCGAGTAGTCATGCCCCAGATGGGCAGAGAGGTGTTCATCAGAGAACTCCACAATGAGCACCCAGGCATTGTCATGATGAAGGCAATTGCCAGGTCACACGTTTGGTGGCCAGGGATAAATGCAGACCTGGAACTTTGTGTTCGCAGGTGCAACACGTGTGCTCAGCTGGGCAATGTGCCCAGGGAAGCCCCCCTTAGCCCCTGGTCCTGGCCCGCCAAGCCATGGTCACGCATCCATGTGGACTACGCAGGTCCTTTCATGGGAAAAATGGTTTTGGTTGTAGTAGACGCCTACTCCAAATGGATTGAGTGTGCCATTTTAAATTCAAGCACATCCTCTGCCACGGTAGAAAGTCTACGGGCAATGTTCGCCGCCCATGGTCTACCGGATGTCTTGGTCAGCGACAATGGCCCGTGCTTCACAAGCACTGAATTCCAGGACTTCATGGCAGGCAATGTAATCAACCATGTTAGAACGGCACCGTTCAAGACGGCCTCAAACGGCCGGGCAGAACGAGCAGTGCAGATAATCAAACAGGGGATGCTCAGAATCCAAGGGGGTTCCCTACAAAGCCATTTATCACGCTTCCTGTTGGCCTTTCTTCATCAGAGGGTGGTGAATCTTTGGAATTCTCTGCCCCAGAGGGCTGTGAAGGCTCAGTCGTTGAGTATATTCAAGCCAGAGATCGATAGTTTTTTGGATATTAAGGGAATCAAGGAATATGGGAATCGGGCAATGGGGATGGAGTATAAAAGCAGAGAAGTCCTGCCTCAATTGCACAGGGTATTAGTGAGGCCACACCTGGAGTACTGCGTGCAGATTTGGTCTCCGTATTTAAGGAAGGATATACTGACATTGGAGGCTGCTCAGAGAAGGTTCACTCGGTTGATTCCGGAGATGAGGGGATTGACTTATGAGGAAAGGTTGAGTAGGTTGGGCCTATACTCATTGGAATTCAGAAGAATGAGAGGTGATCTTATCGAAACATAAGATAATGAGGGGGCTTGACAAGGTGGATGCAGAGAGGATGTTTCTACTCATGGGGGAGACTAGAACTAGGGGGCATGATCTTAGAATAAGGGGCCACCCATTTAAAACGGAGATGAGGAGGAATTTCTTCTCTCACAGGGTTGTAAATCTGTGGAATTCTCTGCCCCAGAGAGCTGTGGAGGCTGGGTCATTGAATACATTTAAGGTGGAGATAGACAGATTTTTGAGTGATAAGGGAGTAAAGGGTTATGGGGAGCGGGCGGGGAAGTGGAGCTGAGTCCATGATCAGATCAGCCATGATCTTACTGAATGGTGGAGCAGGCTCGAGGGGCCGAATGGCCGACTCCTGCTCCTATTTTTTAATGTTCTTATATAATCTTGAATAGCTGCTCGCTCCAGACTAATCTTGGAGGATACACCGTGTAATCAAGCACTTCAAATGGAAAATGGTGGGCAAAGCCTTCCGCAGGCCAGAGTTGTTTCAAATACCCAATAAGAATCCCAAATATGTCCATTGACTTGAAAGAGAAATCATGACTCACACAAGAAACATCCCAGAATTCAGGGCCTTCTGTCAGATAATGTTTCATCCATATGGTGCCTGTCCAGCTGTGCATTTAACTAAAGCCCTCATTTTCCATGAGGCTAATACCGATTTAGCTCGGTGTATACTTACCGGTTTTATATATAAACCTGTATCCCTGTCAGCGCAGGGGGCTATTTCTAACCATGGGCTCGGTGGGTCGTGACTTTCTCTCACCTCCGAGTCGGGAGGCCATGGGTTCGAGCCACACTCCCGAGAGTC